>NC_081405.1:452886197-453186197 GCF_030272615.1 Cryptomeria japonica | reverse complement strand
AGATGCTTTGGTGGACTTAAAGGGATTATAGCCAAGTCTAAAAGATGCCTAAAGAACATGATTCTCGAAAGGAAATTTTATCCCTTGTTCATGTGCACCACAAGCATTGCTATTATATCCATTTTTAGCTAGGATGTGGAAACTAGGACCATAAAGGTAGGCCATTTTTGTAAGAGATGGCAGAGACTTATATGTCATAATGTCATAAGTAGATGAAGTAGAAGAAGTATTTGATTTTGAAGAAACCACAAAATTGTGACTAAGTTGTTTAGAAAAAGTAAGTTGCTTTTTCAGGTTTTACCATATCATCATCCTTTTGGGGGACTTTATATTCTCCTATAAAATAAGTTGTAAAATCTAAGGATCCCCGATCATCATCTAAGAGTACCTCTTTAGATGAGGAAGTATCTTGAGGAGGAGATGATGTTTCATCTTGAGTAGTAGAATAATTAGAAGAATGTGGAAAAGATATAGAATCAAATGAAGTTTGTAAACAAGCTTGTAAATTAGTATCAGTGTGCAAAGTATACATCTTATTGTTATAAAGGAATTTGACTTGACGATAAAGAGTAGAAGGCATAGATTGCATATTGTGAATCCAAGGTCATCCTTGTAGACACTAAAAATTGGTAAACGCCTACGTTCTTCATTTTTAAACTAATTGCATGTATAGTCTTCAATATTCACGCAATCCTGTCCCACTTTGCCTTTCCCATTTTCTATCCCAATGATATCATTTTCTTCCAATTTTGAGTTTATGAGATCATTTTATCCTTAGCTTCATTCCCTTGATGTCAATTTGTTCCCTTTTTTCTTCTACAACATCAGTTTGCCCAATTTGTCTCGTTTATGTCATTATGCTCCCGTTTTGGTTCTGTTGCTTCCCCTTTCCCATTTTTTGTCCCAATGATATCATTTTCTCCCCATTTTAATTTTAATGATATTATTCTATCCTCAAATTCACCCCCTTGATGTCAGTTTGTTCTTGTTTCTCTTTGATGACATCATTTTGTCCCTAAAACGTGTTCCGATTAGGTCATTTTGCTTCCTTTTTGGTCCTGCCACTTCTTGCTTCCCATTTTCTATCTCGTTGGCATCATTTTCTCTCAATTCCTATTTTGTAGAATCATTTTGACCTCACCTCCTACCCCATGGTGTCGCATTCATCCCTTTTCCATCTGTTTGACCTAGTTTTTCGTTTACCCGCTTTTACCTGGTTTGACCTAATTTTCCCATTTTTGCTCAATTCTTCCTTTTTTATCTGAACCTTCCCAATTCTTCCCAATTTCACCTATTTTGACCAAATTGACTTAATTTGACCACACAAAGATCTCTAGACACTAGTTTGACTAATTTGCCCTTTTAGGTTTAATTAATTATTTAATAGATTAAGCCCCTTTTTGCTAATTATTATCCTTAATCTTTTAATCATTCATCATTAACCATCTCCTTTTTAATATTAATTAAATATGTATATTATTTAATTAATTTTAAATTTCACACTTTAATGAAATTATTTTAATTATATAATTAAATGTTCAATTTCTATCTCCCATAATTAAATAGTTTATTTAAATTATTTAATAGCTAATTATGTAAGCATAATTAAATAGATAACTTTATTTATTTAATTATTTATCTCCTAATTTTCAAAATGGAAAACTAATATCCTCTTTGTTTTTCGGAAATCCATATTTTTGGAAATATCTCATTAATTTCAATTTTAAATTCGAAAATGAGGTATGCATCTTCAAAAATCTGCTTTTTGCTTTTTCTCCACTTTTTCCTGATCACTTTCATCCTTCCGTGAATGACAGCTTTGTCGTGCACTCACTCAAGTTTGTCCATCTAATCAAAAATATTTTCGATCTTGTCCATCCGTCGAGTCTCTAGTTTTCTATAAATTGGGACCCAATCCTTCAATCAAATCATCTAGCTTTAGCATTGTCATTCTATCAAAATAGCTTAGCAATTTAACTTTCATGCATTGTTACTCTGGTTAATAATCTATTAATTAGCATCATCATTTTATCATTCAATCACGTTCCTAGTAAATCTCGCCTATCATGTCCTTGCTTTCACTTTGTATTTGTACTTGCACGATGAGAGCAACATATCAAAATTGGAGATGAAAGGAAGAACAACGAAGTTAAACCGAAGGAGCATACATGGATGGTTTGCATCTTAATTTAGGTTTCATTAGTTATTGTGTTGGTTAGATTAGGATGAATTAGTGTGTTTGATTAAGTATTTTTTTATTAGCTTAGTTTTCATCTTGCATGCTTTGGTTTGATTGTTCTGAGCATCCTGAATCTTTTCCCTTATCTAGAGTCCTAATAGAAGATTGTAAGTAAGACTACCAGCATGACTTGGATAGGTGTAGGTAAAATAACAGGTCATAGCTTAATAGGAAAGGCTATGGTACCTAAGAATGCTCTAGAAACATTGTCAAAACCATGAATAGGAGATTCGAGTTGAATAAGAGAAGTATCCACATTAATCTTATGCAACAAATCAATTCTATAAACATTAAGGCTAGATCCATTGTCCACTCTGGTTCATCTTATAGCATTACCATTTATAAGACAAATAATCATAAGATGATCATATTCATTTTGAATCTCCTTAGAAGGTAACTAATCTTGAGAGAACACAATTTGAGCTTTAGGTATTTTCATATAATCAATCAAAGAAGTCATATTACTAGGTGTCACTGTCAATGGAACATCTAAGTTATTCAAAGCATCTTGTAACATTCCATGATGTGTAGATGAAGTTTGAATCAAATCCCAAAGAGATATCTTGGTAGGAGTGTCTTTAAGTTGTTCGATAAGGTCATACTCTTTTCCAAGATGATATGATAAATAAGGTGCTGGTGGAAGTATTGGTTGAGAAGAAGGAAGAGAAGAAGGGATAAACAGAGGAGGATTAGGTTGCCTATTGTTCCTCATATTATATGTGTGGGCACATTTTAACTCTCTCAGGTGATTTTTTTTTGGCATATTCATAAGGACTCTTGGTAGCATAAACCCTTGCACAATAATTGGCTTGTTAGGAGTGTAAAAAGTATCATTATTATAACCACCTTGAACCACAATACCTAGTTTATTAAGAGGTTGAGAAGTTTGAGTACTAACACCCTGAATAACAATCACAAGCTTATTAGGAATTTGCAAAATTTGTTCATATCCATTCACATTTATCATATTGATCAATCTTTTAGACATAGATATTTTAGGATTGTTTGAGGAAGTTTTATTACAGATGAATTCATCAAGAACATCATCTAACATAGCATAATCATCACTACTAAATGGTTGATTATTGGATTGGATGGGAGGTAAATCATCATAAAGAGGATTCTCATATGTTACCATGTTACTAGATTTAGAGGATGGATTGATAGGGATGGCTTCATTAGAAGGATCATCCAACTTATCTAGGTCATCACTACGAAATGGCATAGTAACTATATTGATCAATCTTTGGCAAATGGTTTGTTTAGAAGGCTTAGGATAAAATAATTCATCAAGAGCCTCATCAAGTTCTTCCTTACTAAAATAATAATCATCATAAGCAAAAGGATTATTATAGGTATGAAAGTATTGCAAGTAAAAACATGACATTATTGAAAAGAAAAACTTTTTGAAATGCATAAAAATATAAACACACACAATGCATAAACAAGATTTTTTTTTATGATTTTGATAGGAAAGAACCATGCAATGATAAGATCTAATAAGAAAATGCAATGCAAGAGGGTTGGGTTCACCAAAACATAGTGTCATAAAATAGAACCAGGTAACACTAGGACCAAGATCCACTTTCACACTAACATTGGAATACGAAATCACCTAGAGTGATTGTACTTGACTAACTCTTGTGAAAAAGAGTCAAGTGATACTTCTAGGGTTTTGGTGCAGTCACTGATGAGGAGAGACCTCAAGGAGATCAGTCCAAACCTATCAGCAAGAACAAACACAGCGGAATCACACATATATGATGGAGGTAATGAATAACAAACAGTTTTATTGCATGAAATTTAATTACATCCAAATGGTAACAACCGGGTTACAACATACTGGCACACAGGCCTGGTAGAATAGGTCACACTGGGACCTTGAATCGAAAGATCTATCTTCTAGGCACAATCTATCTATATGATACTCCTTGATTCTCTAATTGATTACATTCTAAAGCATGATTACAAATATATATCGATCTAAAGGATCCTGTCGGCCCCAAAAGGATCAAAACCCAAAGAACAATGCAAAATGAAAAAGGTCAGTCTTCACCAAGAGATTCCTCTGAAAAATCCAAAGGATGAAACGTAGAAGGTAGGCCACATGCCAAGAAACATCGACATCAGCGTCCAAGGCTCTGCAAGCTTCGGAATGTGTTCTGATAGATCACTAGAATAGGTCTCAGACAACCAGTGACAAAGGAACAATCGGTAACAAGAAACTATCAAGGAAACCGGTAGCGATATCTTGCCAGAAAGTTATCCAAATGAGATGTGGTTAGAAAACAAGCAGGATGATCAAGTCTTCAAGTAGACTCCAACTCCACAGGAGCCAGTGAGCCAAAACCAGGACACACAGAAATGAAAACTGAAACTGCAAATAGAAAAGAAAATGTTTTTGGTTGATGCAAGATTGTTGTGAACCAGGGATGCTCCTGCATTAGACATATGGGGTTAATAAAAAAAGTGAGCCTCTCACTTTGCTGAGGTCAGAGGGAAACCAATGCGGTCTACCTCTGCCTGAGAAATCCAAGATGAATCTTCCACTGGTTTGTTCTTCCACCTCACAAGATATTCTTTGTACTAACTACTTTGAGTACTACGCCCAAACCTATTGTCCAAAATCTCTTCAATCTGATCCAGTTCCTTCTGGGGGAATTGTTTCTCCAAGTCTCCAATATTGTCCTCACTAAAATCTAGTTCATGGTACTCATGAAGATCTGCAATGTTGAATATAGGTGAAATACTTAGAGTATCTGGTAGGTCCACCTCATATGAATTTCCAGAACTGAACTTACTCAAGATCTTATAGGGTCCAAACTTCTTTATCTGCAACTTATTATAAGTTCCAACCGGGAATCTCTCTTTTCTCAAATAGACCATCACTTCATCACCAACTACAAATTCCTTATGTCTCCTCCTCTCATCTGCCTTCTCCTTGTATTTTCTATTCATGTCTTCCAAATGTTGTCTAACCTGAATATGCAATGTTGTCATGTGATCTGCAAATTCATCTGCTTCTAAACTCTTCTGGTCTTTACTGCTAATGTCTCTCAATTCTGCTATTCCTTTAGGATGCACTCCGGTAACAATCTCAAAAGGTGTTTTTCTGGTACTTATATTCACTGAATTGTTATAGGCAAACTCTGCTTGTGCAAAGATCAAATTCCAACTTCCGGTTTTATCTCCCACTAAACATCTCAGCAAGTTTCCCAAACTTCGGTTAACTAATTTTGTCTATCCATCAATCTGTGGATGAAAAGTAGAACTGAACTTCAAATCTATCTTCATCTTCTTCCAAAGTGTTCTCCAAAAATAGCCAACAAACTTAGTGTCTCTGTCTGAAACTATGCTCTTAGGTAATCCATGCAATCTTACCACTTCCGTTAGAAATAGGTCTGCTATATGCAATGCATCTAATGTCTTCTTACAAGGTATTAAATGAGACATCTTTGAAAATATATCCACTACCACAAATATAGAATCATTCCCTCTCGGTGTCTTAGGTAAGCCAAGTACAAAATCCATATTTATATCCTCCCAAGGTCTTACTAGTACTATCAAAGGTTTATACAATCCCACATTCTGACTACTACCTTTTGCAACTTGACAAACTTTGCAACTCTGCACATATCTTTTAACATCCTTATGAATCTGGGGCCAAAAGTATTGCTCACTCACCAATGCAATTGTTTTATCAATGCCAAAATGTCTAGCTAAACCTCCACTATGCTTCTCTTTTATTAGGTTCTCTCTCATGGAACTTTTAGGTATGCACAACTAAACTTCCTTAAATAACATCCCATCCTGAATGAAGTAATCCAACCATTTGCTCCTATCAACCATAATCGGTTATCTACATGCTTTCCAAGGTTCTACAAAATTTGGGTCTTCATCATACAAGGTCTTCAAATCTTTAAAACCTAATACTATCACTCTCATCTCTGTCAGAAAATTCCTTCTCCTACTTAATGCATTAGCAACTTTGTTAGATTTCCCACTTCTATGTTTCAACACAAAGGTGTAACTCTGCAATAACTCCACCCATCTCATATGTTTCTAATTCAACTTACTCTGACTGTTCAAATATTGCAAAGCTTGATGATCTGTATACAACACAAACCCCTTAGGCAGCAAGTAATGTCTCTGTTTCTTCAAGGCTTAAATTATGGCATAAAATTCCTGACCATATACTGAATATCTCTTTCAGGCATCATTCAATTTCTCACTGAAATATGCTATTGCTCTCCCTTCTTGACTCAAAATGGCTCCTATTGTTGTTCCACATGCATCACAATCCGCTTGAAATACCTTATTGAAATCCGGTAAAGCCAACACAAGCTGCTCAGTCACTTTCTGTTTCAACAACTCAAAAATTTTGTTTGCTCTGGTGGTCCACTTGAATTCCTTCCTATCTCTACTCATGGTCTCAGTCATAGGATTACAAACTGAACTGGAATTTCCGATAAACTTCCGGTAAAAACTAGCCAATCCCTAAAATAATCTTACCTCTCCAATGCTTTTTGGTGTAGGCCACTCAACAATGGCTTTCACTTTCTCAGGGTCCATCTTCAAACCATCCTCAGATATCACAAAGCCCAAATAGACTAGCTCATCCTTTATGAAAGTGCACTTCTTGATATTGATCAGTAACTTTTCTTCTCTCAACCTCTGCAAAACTTGTCTTAACTGCAACAAATGATCCTCTTTTGTTTTTACTAAAAATCAAAATGTCATCCAAGTACACAATAACAAACTTACCCAAGAATTTCTTCAAGACCTCATTCATCAACCTCATGAAAGTACTCGGTGCATTAGCCAGTCCAAAAGGCATCACCAACCATGCATATAATCCTTCATTTGTCTTAAATATTGTCTTCCATTCATCACCTTCTCTAATCCTGATCTAATGATATCCACTCTTCAAATCTATCTTTGTAAAGTACTTTGCTCCACTCAAACAGTCCATTATGTCATCCATCCTAGGCAAGGGAAACCAGTATTTCACTGTGATCTTGTTTATTGCTCTTGAATCGGTACACGTCCTCCACTCTCCATTCTTCTTAGGTGCTAATACTACTGGTACTACACAAGGGATCATACTTTCCCTAATCAAACCTTTCTCCAATACCTCCTGCACTTGTCTATTCAGATCTTCATTCTCTATCGGTGTTAACCGGTGTGTAGCTTTGTTAGGCAAACTGGCTCCAAGAACAAAGTCCATGCAATGACTAATACTTCTAACAAGTGGCAATCCATCAGGTACATTATCTGAAATGATGTCCTCATATTCTGTCAGCAAATCTCTTATTTTTGTTGGGTGTTCTCCTTCCGGTTCCGATCTCTCAGTCTTTTTAGGAATTAAGGCAAAACACACATTCTCATGTCTCAGTCCATCCATGAACTTCCTTTCATCTACTAGACAGATTCTGGTATTTGTACAGACTTCATTCTTCAAAGGTTCCTCCAAAGGCAACAAGGTTTGCTTCATCCCATTGGCCATAATAGTGTATGTATTCTTCCTCCCATCATGTATTGCTTGTCTATCAAACTGCCAAGGTCTTCCTAACAAAAGATGACAAATGTCCATAGGAATAATATCACACAAAACTTCATCATGATAATTCCCAATTTTCAATTTTACTAAACACTATTCACTCACTAATAACTTATGTTCATCCTGAATCCATGCTTTCTGGTAAGGCTCAGGGTGTTTCAATCTCTCCAATTTCAACTTATACACCATCTCTTCTGAAACAATATTATTTGAACTACCACTATCAATAACAACTTTACAACACTTATCGGATACCTTACATCTGGTCTTGAACAGGTTCTTCCTCTGCAAGGGTTCTTTATCTCTTTCAGTATGACACAAATCTCTCCTCGTCGTCAACAGTTCTCCATCTTCTGGTTTATTTTTTGATCCGGTGGGGTTCTCCTCCACCACTATCGCTCTTCCGGTAGCCTTTGACTTCTTACATTCAAATGCATGGTGTCCTTCTCCTCCACATTTAAAACAGGTTCCTTTGAATGTCCTTTTGTCTTGTCTTCCAAAGTTCTCATTTTGTTAACCATCCAGTTCTCTCCTCCGATAGAAATGTCTATCATCCTTCTGGTATGAATTACCTTCCTTGCTTACTTCCTTGTCCTTGTTCTGATCCATACTGGTTCCTCTTCCTCCAGTGTATCCTCTTCCTCCTTGAAATCTTCCTCCGGTAAACCTTCCACCTCTACCTCTCTGTCTTTTCTCATGCATTTTATTCAATTTCTCTTCAACCTTTATTGCATACTGGTAAGCCTCTTCAACACTCTCTAATTTGATCATACTGAGTTCATCTTGTATAGACATCTGCAATCCATTCAAATATCTTGCAATTTGTTCAATTTCATCATCAACATGTTTGGATCTGATGGTCAACTTGTAGAATGCTTCGGTGTACTCCTTCACACTAGATTCCTTCTGTCTCAGATTTTGCAACTTTCGAAACAAATCTACCTGATATTTGTCGGAACAAACTTTGATTTTAACTTAGCAATCATCCTATCCCACGTCTTAAAATTTTCTTTACCTCTTTTTTGCCTATCAACTTGCAAGTGCTCCCACCAAAGAGATGCATGACCCTTCAACCGAGTACAGGCATACTTGACCTTCCTCTCTTCTGCAGTGTTTTCAAAGTCAAAATACTTCTCCATCTCCGAGATCCAATCCATTAGTGCGTCTGAATCTAACTTCCCATCATATTCTGATGGGGTAAAATGAGATTTAGTGTTCGCCCTACTCAAAACCCTTAGAAACCTTTCATCCTCTGGATCAACTACTGGTAGGTTCACTTGTTCTGTCGGGGATTCTTCTCCTTCATCTTCGCTCACATCCTCAACATGTCAGCCTCTTCTCTGGGCTGTCTCCATGACCTCTAACCGGGTTGCTATTCCTTGCAACATCTCCATTACAACAAGGTCTGCATTCCCACGCGCTCCACCATTCCTAGTTCCTCTTCGCGCCTTTGATCCACGCTAGCCCTCTACAATTGCAGATCGGATCCGCAATCCGCCACCCTACAACAAGATTTGGGACACACAACCTCTGGAACAAACTTCACTCTAATACCACTTGGTGCAGTCACTGACGAGGAGAGACCTCGAGGAGATCAATCCAAACCGATCAACAAGAGTAAACACAATGGAATCAAATAGATATGATGGAGGCAATGCATAACAGATAGTTTTATTACATGAAAGTTAATTACATCCAGCCAGTAACAACCGGGTTACAACATACTAGCACACAAGCCTCGTAGAATAGGTCACACCGGGACCTTGAACCGAAAGATCTATCTTCTAGGCATAGTCTATCTATCTGATAATCCTTGATTCTCTGATTGATTACATTCTAAAGCGTGATTACAATATATATATATATATATATATATATATATATATATATATATATATATATATATTGATCCAAAGGATCCTGTCGGCCCAAAAAGGATCAAAATGAACAAGGTTGGCCTTCACCAAGAGATTCCTCCAGAAAATCCAAAGGATGAAACGTAGAAGGTCGTCCACACGCCAAGAAACATCGAGATCAACGTCCAAGGCTCTACAAGCTTCGATATGGGTTCCGGTAGATCACTAGATTAGGTCTCAGGCAACCGGTAACAAGAAACTATCGAGGAAACCGGTAGCAATATCTTGTCAGAAAGTGATCCAAATGAGATGCGGTTAGAAAGAAAGCAGGGTGATCAAGTCTTCAAGTAGAATCCAACTCCATTGGAATTGGTGAGCCAAAACTGGGACACACGGAAAGGAAAATTGGAACTACAAACAAAAAACAAACAAAAAAGGAAATATTTTATTGGTTGATGCAAGATTGCTGTGAACCAGGGATGCATCAAGTTTCTATTCCTTTGTTGCTATGAAAGTGAATATACTATGAAGAATGTTGGGAGAATGAAAAATTATGATCAAAGTATGAGGGAAATGAAAGCTATTGTAACAAACTAGTAAAACTACAAAACTAGAGCAATAGACACAGAAAAAGGAGGAAAATATGACTATGCACCTGTGACTGAAATATGATGTTGATCTAGCAAAACTAGAGTGTCGAGAATGCCTTAGTCTCTTGAGGTTGAGATGTTGTCAGAAGATTTGAATCCTTGGACTATCTGAGTTCCACCCTTAAAAACTGATGTAGAATTTTAAGGACCAGGGCACCCCTAGCACCTTAGTCCTAGGACATGGGTGCTCCCACTTCCCTAGTTTGTGAAAACAAGGTTCAAATTCCGAGTGCAACCCTATACCAACTTCCTAATGCTTTTTGAAGTCTTCAAGATCTGTAGGGTGCTTGTAGCTACACCTGCAAGATGGAAAATGGTAGGGTGGTGGCTATATACGGGTTTTCCTTGGTCAACCCCTTGTTTTAGAGATTTCCACCTCCACAAATAGCTGATATTGTAATTGGAAAAGTGTGTTCTCTTGAATCTTAAGTATTTGACTAAGATTGCTATGGGCTAAAAGGTCTAAAATGAAAACTAGAGTCCTACTCAAATGTGTTAGAGTAAACCCTAAATGATTGTATTGAAAATGCTTTAAATCACAATTAGGATGCAAATCTAAAGCAATGATGTACATTTAAAAACTAATACGAGGTAGATCTAAAGATTAATGGAGAAACACAAGAACAACATCAAATCATACCCAATCACTTAGGAAGAGGTACAAGCCAATCATCAGTTGGTGATTCCCTTATCATCCTCCAATGTCTCTTGAAGCTTCCATGGTTGAAAATATGTTGATAAAGACTTGACAATTGATAAATTCACCAATATGAGACTTCACCTAAAAGAAGCACTTTCATTTCATAAGGATCTCCAACTTGAATGCTAGAGTAGATTCCCAAATGAGGAAAAGACTTGCCTTATATAAGAAACCCTAGATTTTAATTTGATAAAATACCGACCTAGAACTGATATATTTTTTAATGGAGCTAGATTTGAATTAGTTAAGACAACCAATTTATCCTCCCGAAATTTGGGGAAAAAGTGTGGGACCATGAGGGTAGGGCGACCCAGTCTCGACAACACTTTTTTGAATTTTGTGGAACACAAGATAACAAGGTTCTAATGTCGATTCTAGCTTGGTGGCTCAAACCATAATGCATAGATATGTGAAATATGCTTTGGAAGTTGAAATTAAGGTAAGATTAAGATTAAATCGAGATGAAATAATAAAAAGGGGCACACCTAAGATCAAGGGCCCAATTTATGGAATGTTAATTGATTAAAAAGGATAGATTTAATTAAATTATTAATTAAATGCCTAAGGAAGTCCTATAATGCATAGTATAATGGGACGTACTAAGGTGAGTGCTGACTAAGCATGGAATTGGACAACCTAATTAAAGGTGTACAATTTATGATGCTACATGACCTCTCACTATCATGTGTAATCCATAAAAAATAGGAACGCTCATGATTCATTTTGATCAAATAAAAATTACTGGTGTTGTTCGTGATTAAACAACACATGTAGTGGTGAGGGGTTAGGCAAACTACCTTATTTACAAGCAATGGGTGCTCTATGGAGGATGGGGATATATGGTCATCGATTTATGATGGTAATACAAATACAAATAGTTGTTGTTGTTTCTGGGATGGTGATTTTGTTCATATAGTGATATGTTCTTATTAATTATTTTTAAGGAAGATATGAAGACATAGAGCCTCTATGTCAAATATAATTTCTAGATGCACTAAATTAATGGATAATTACTTATCATTTTGTTTTTGGGCTTATTGTATGGATTGGGATTATTTTTTCTTAATGAGTTCAAGAGGAGGCAAACATTCCTTTAACTTTCACAAGGTGGCCTTTATCTAATCCTCTCTAATGTAGCATGGGTGTGATATAATAACAACGATTGAAGGAGAGAAGATGTGAATAAATATTTTCTTAGAATATTCATTCTTATGCATTCAATCTATTATAATTCATCAACAATCTGGTTTGTGTGTTTAGTGTTTGTTTGTTAAATGCATAGGTTGAGACTAGATTTGGAGTAGGCTTAATGCAAATGAAAAAGGTCTTAAGTTGTGTTGTCATTTATTTATTTTTTAAATTTTGAATTCACTATTTAAATGAACTTTAGACATATGTTTCCCATACAAATTTTAAATGGTAAAACAATTAATTTAAAATATATTGGGTTCCCAACTTTAAACAACATGCAAATGACATATGTCAACATGCACATACATGCAAATTTGGGTGGTCCATAGCTAGAAAGTGGATGCCTAGAAGGACTATTCTCTTGATATGTTTTGTAACCATCATGAAACATGTGTCAACCTTTATGAGTGCAATTATAATTTGTCATTAAAAAAAATTAATACTTTTGTCACACATGGCCCAAGGCGTCCAAGTACCCATCCCAGGGATCATGGAGACACATGAAATTAACTTTGCAAATTTATTGCCACCTCATCCTAACATTCTCTCACTTGACATAATGCATTGCAATCACATCCATAAGGTACAAAAGAAAAAATTAAGCACAATGATCAAGGCTCATGGCCTTCCCACATCAACAAAACTTGTATTCGGCCACTATTTTTGTGAGAAAATCTACAACATTATCCAAAGTGCAAGTTTTCTCTAACAAGACCTTACCACTCTCAACCATTTTTCGCAAAAAGTGATATTGGACATCAAAATTCTTATTACAAGCATGATACATGATATTTGTGGCCAAATATATGGTACTTTGACTATCACAACCAATACTCACAATCATGCAATCAAAACCAATACCACTACCAAGTTTGTAACCATACCCTCTCTTTAGAGGCATTTGAAGCATCCATATAATTTGCTTATGTGGTGAAAAAAGTAATTGTGGGCTATATTTTACTCATCCAACTCGCTACACCTCCAAATAGAGTTAAAACATAGCACTAATGGACTTTCAACTATCCAAATCACCTGGCCATTCTGTGTCAACAAAACCTCGTATGTCCAATGACATAGCCACATCATTGATACCATGATAAATTAATCAATAATCAATAGTTCCTCGTAGATATCTAAGCACATTTTTAAAAAAATTCCAAAGCTCTTTACTAGGGTTAAACATAAATCTTCTCAAAACTCTCACTGCTTGAGCAATATCTTGACTAGTGCAAACCATTGCATACATCAAACTACCAACGAAAACTAGCATAGAGAACCTTAAAGATTTCTTCAAAATCATCATCAAAATTAGGACACCTATTTAAACTAATATTAGTACCAAAAATGAAATATTCACTAGCTTACAATCTTACATATTAAACCCTCACAAAATGGTATCAACATACTTAGTCTAATTTTACCAAAGTTTTCCATGTACTTGATCTCTATTAATGACCAACCAAATGATATATTTAGCAACCCCCAATTCCTTCATATCAAATGTGCCAAAAAACTAAGGCTTCTTAATTATCACCATGTTGTTACCCATATACAACATGTCATGAACATATATGACAATTATCAATATTTCCTCATCAATAATCTTAATATAAACACAATTATCCTCTTCAATCCTAACAAAATCAAACTTCAATGCAAAAGCATTAAACATCTAGTATTGCATCCTCGATGACTATTTTAGACTACAATGACTATTTTAACCTGCAAACCAAGTTATTTTCCTTTCATAACAAAACCATTAGGTTGTCTCATATTAATTTCCTCTTCAAGATCCCCATGCAAGAAAATAGTTTTAACATCCATTTGCTCAATTTAAAATCACAAAAAGTAAAAATAGATAATAGGAATCTAATAGAAGTTAACTTAGCAAGAAGACAAAAAATCTCACAAAAATCAACTCCCTCTCTCTAAAAGTAGCCCTTGGCCACCAATCTAGCTTTTTACCACTCTAATTGATTGTCTACACCAAATTTATTTTTAAATATCCACTTGCAACTAGTGGACTCCCTTCCTTTGGGCAAGCCAACAAGATATAAGGTCTCATAATTATCCAAATTCAACATCTCCTCTTACATGGCATTTATTCTAAGACTCACTTTCCTTTGTAGATAGAGTCTCCTTGAAAGATCTAGGTTAATCATTAGTATTTTACAAAGAAAATATACAACAAGAATTTGGTCAATTGTACTTGTCAACACGATTTCGTGTTTTGTGGATCTTCTCAAGGTAGAAGCAATGGGTTGTGTATGTTCTTGTGTATACTCATCTTGCACATCGTTTGAACTCTCTAAACCACCTTCTTCTTTTTCATCCTATATATCCATCCAATTATTCTTCTTCCATATGTGCATATTCATGTTTTAATGTCTTTGTTTTAAAGTGTGTCGTTTTTGTCTTTTCTTTCTCCTTTGGTTGTTCTTCACCTGAAGAAGTTCTACACTCCCAAAAAATCAAATCTCTTAAAAATCTCGTTTTAGGGTTTAAGGTTAGAATATTGCAAAGTTTATAACATTGGACATTCCCATTGTAACCGACAAAGATGCATTCATAAACTTTTGGATTCAATTTAGATCATATTTTTTAGGCACATAAACACAAGCCCCATACAAAGGCCCTTAAATGTTAAATAGAAGTTTTATTATGTATCCAAACTTTGTAATGTGTTTTATCAACAAAAGTTGATCAAAGAGGTCTATTAATCAAATAATAAGCAATACTTACATTTTATGCCCAAATGCATCATCAAGCTAAGCACCACTCAACATACGCCTAGCTCTTTCCAACAAGGTTCAGTTCATCGGCTCTAATATGAAATGTTGGAAATCAAGGTAAAAATGTTACAATAATAACTCTTACAAAACGATGTAAACATTAAATTATGTGATTATCCAAGATTTACCCTTATGTGATTATCCAAGATTACCCAAATAGATATATGTGAGTGCACATTCAACGTAAACATGAGTGGCCATTAGTGCATCTACTTTTTTTAATCTTTTTAGATGATTTGTATCTGAGGAAGCAAATTGTAATAACATCATGATTCAACTTCCAAAGTTCCTCATGATCCACAATATTTGTAATCAAAACTTAGTCACCTCAAAAACATTTCCTTTTAATCTATTAGTGCTTGAGTCTCGCATAAGGCTTTTAACTACATCATTATTCAACAATCCCCCCAATCATCAATTGTTGCTCCAACTTCCAAAGACTAGCTATCATAAACATTTTGTCCTTATTTGGTAGTGATCAAGTCAAACATAAATCGTTTAACTACATCTTCATTTAGTTATTCCCCCTAGGGTCAATCACTGCTCCAACTTCTAAAGACACATTTATCTAGTTGCTACTATTATTTCTAATCATTCCATGAATGGTGATATAAATTTGGTTTTATCCTTTCATGTGTTGATGTTCTAGGGCCCTTTGGATTTCTCCCTCTAGCCCACATACCACTTCCCTATGTCATGCTTGTGATTCCACCTTTAACATGATTTCTTGGGAGTGTGTAATCTCAGGGTTGCTTCAACAATGCCTTACCAAGTCCTAGCAAATTCTACCAACAATTGTTCTCCTCCAACTCCTATTGTAACTAAGATGTTGGAGCATATGATTGAACCCACAACACCCCAAGGATCAACTACAATCAAAACACCCTTCACAAAAGATAAATGCAATTGATTTTCTATGAACTCTCAGATTTCATTAGATGAAAAAAGGTAACGATTACAAAATACAATGAAACCCTTATGATCTGGTGGTTTGGCATTACTGCACTGAAGGTGGTGTGGCAGAATATCTGGAGAACCTAAGAGAGCATGATGAACAACTCTCAATTCAGTTTGCTACGTCCTAGAATAATCAGAGGGTGGTTATTGGGGGAATCTCTTTTGAAGTTTTGGAGTAAGTTATTGCCCAAGCTACTAGCCTTTCTCTAGAAGGAAGAAGATGGAAGCAAATGAGCCATGTGACTAACAACAACCTGAACAAATTCTTCAAGGGGAAGGAGGCACCTGTCAAGCTGCAAGGTGGTTTTGCTAGAAAAGAACTTCAACACCCATGGAATCTGGTATGTTTAATGGTTATGAAATACTTTACTCTTGGGGGCTATCATAAAGTTTATTATTACTATCATATGCACTTGTTGAATCATTTTAAGAACCATGCTCTTCTTTGTCTTCCTTTTTATCTGCTTCATTCACTGGAAAGCTCCATTAAGGATGCCCTTGACCCTAAAAATGAGGACAAGCAACCCATCCCTCTCCACCAGGGGTTGATATATAGGCTCTATCACCATTACTCATCTTTGTAGCCACCTCGTAGCATTATGTTACTTCAACCTCCCATGTATGCTTCCCACCCCTTGCAACTTTAGCGGGTGGAATTGCCCCTTCTAGATTTTTCCAACTCGCTGGTGAAGCCCTTGCTTCCTCTCCTTTCCCCTCTTCCTCTATTACCATCACGGAGTTGGGTCCCCTGCCTTTCCCTCTCACTTTGTTGCTAGAGAGTGGAAAGCCTTTTGAGCAAATCCGTTGGAAAAAAGGAAAGGAGTCATAATTGACAATTCCACTTTCGAGGACACAGATGATGAGGACCCTAATGTGGAAATTGAGGGAAGGAGAAGGTCGCGAAGAATTGCCTCACTGGGCACTAGTGAGAAAAAAGAAAAGAAACAAACTATTGTTGGTACTTAGGACACTAAAGGGGGGGAAGGGGGTGGTAATGAACCTGATGGCAAGGAGATTGATACTAGAGTTTTGGAAGCTAGTAATTTGGGTGGTCTTGGCCCCCTAGGATTTGGACAAAAAGAATATGCACCCTACTGATAATTTGGGAGATGTGGCCCCAGACACTATTCTGCAAAAGATTGACCCAATCTTGGTGATGGCATCTTATTTGGGTATCAAAGGGGCTGAGGGTAAGGAGGGGGTTGTTGTTGATAAAATTGACAAGGGAAAGAAAGGTGGCAAGAAAAAGGGGGAGAGGAAAAAAGATAATAGGAGCAATCATCTTGTGGAAGAAGACAAATAGAATATGGTGCCCATCGACCAGCTCAGGGATGATGAGATTCAAGCCCTTAAACGTGAGGTTCGAGATCTGAGGAGCCTTCTGGATAGTCTTGAGATGAATGAGGAACTACAAACCTTGAGGGAAGAGATGAAGGAGATGAAGTGCAGATGGAACTCTAGGGACAAACAACTTGTCAGTATCAACAAGTTTTGCATCAACGTCATATCATACACAATTTGGCTATGACTCTCTATCTGTTGCAGGATAAGGTTGTTGACAAACAAGCCTGCAAGGAACTCTACAAGTTCCTTATGGAGGATTGGGACAATGTCCTGGGTCTAGTTGGGCTTCGTAAGCCAGCTCCTTGGGGCTAGGTCTATTTAGTTTTTGTTTGTTTTTGTTGGATCTCTAGACTTACGAGGTATGCCCCTATTGATCTTTTCACTCTCTTTTGTTAGACTTTCATTTCAGTTTGATATTTTGCTATTAATCTGTTGTTGATAGCTTTTAGCTATGTCAAGGGTCAATGCCCTAGTTAACACTACTTTTATAATAAAAAACAAGCTAGATGATAATATAATTAGATCATGACATGTGTTTTAATCATATAACTTGAGACAAAATAAACACATATTCCAAGTAAACTTAAGCATGCTAGTGTTAATAGGCTCTAATATGAAATAATTAGATGATCTGCCTTCTTCCCACAATAATTGGCCAACTACTTCTTGACTTTGATGGAAATACATGTAAACTCTCTTTTTTTAATTAGAAAGCAAAATATAGGGCTTTCCCTACCCATTGAATTCACCACAGGAATGAGGAATTGAAATATATTTTTGGTTATGAAATTCAGTCCCCTCTTCAAAGCTAGCAACCATCTGCCAGAATAATTTAAAATTCATAGGACCAAAACCAATTCAGTAAATAAAATGAGTAACACCAAAGGATGCCAAAGAGAAGAAATTATCGGAATGAAACAAAGCCTAGACTAAATAAGCATTTTTGCGAGAGAGGATTACTGGCTCTTCTTCTCAAAACCAAACCCACCAAACATTGTTACAATACTAAATTCCAACGTAGGATGATGTGCAACCTACCCAGCCATATCTGAATTCCTAACCAAGTTGAGATTCTTTGCAAAGAGTCTAGGGTGAGTGCATTCAGAGCATACCACAAAGCTACAGGCAATGATGGTGCACACAAAAACTTCAAATCATTGCACCTTTACCCGCAATTTTGTTAAATAAATTGATGAACCCATAATTTTATCAAACTTGAACTGTCCAAAGAGAAGAAAACCAGTCAATACTCTATCTCAATGCATTAAAATTTTCTGAATCAAAAAGTGAATACAACGCGAAGGAACAAAACAATGGATATATTTCCCATGCTTCCCATCCTCTAATATTACAACCTTAGGTTGTCAGTTTCTTAACCTTCAAACCGTTGAGACTGGAAATGAGAATGAAGAAGCGTGTATCAAACAGAGAATGCCAAACTCAAATATGAAGACAAACAAAAATCCAAACCCAATCATGATTGCAGCAATGCCATCATTGTTATCGGCTCTTCCTGATCGATGTGTCAATCCAGCTGTAGATAATCAAAGAGGGACTCTCTAATGTTTTTGGCATAGTTTTCATTAATCCGTTGTCAAGTGGGTATATAGATGTCATTGTACCCTTCTTTCATTGTCCTGCTTTTATATAAAGTAATTTCTCTGTCTGTATTCCTGTATGCAGGCTCAGCTATACATTCATTTTTATCCTGCTTTAACTTCTCCATTGCTACTGTGGATTGCTGCTACATAAAAGGAATATTCCCCTCTAGCTACTTCTTTTATAACTTCTTCATAGCAGCAGTCCTTAAAGAATATAATTGTCTGCAGACTCTACATTTCATTGGCTCATAAAGTCCATATCTTTCCATTGCATTTCACTTAGTGATGTATTATTTGCAACAGTTAAACTACTCTCAATTTATTTACAACTCTGAGACTCTCATTTGATATTATGTCTCTTCAAGAACAACTACAATTTATTTCAATCCTTGCGCTCCAAGAAATCAGACATTCCATGACATACTCTGAATTATTTTCAGTTTTTAGCTTTCCACATAATTATTCTTCTTGGTATCCTTAGCTAGAGCCTTTTGAGAGCACATTTTCCCTCTTAATTTGACCATAACTCTGTACTAGAAGAGAATAACAGGAAAGGCAGTGCCTTCAAATAGCCAGTGCCTTCAAATAGCCACGCAAGTTGCAAGCGCACACACCAAACCTTTGGTTTCTGCCTATAGCGCTGGAGAAAGTAAGAAGTTTCATCTTCTACATAAGGACCATTTTGTGTTTTATGCAGGGAATCCTTAATGATTGGGATTAGGTCTCCTTTTGCATTAGTTCTGATTCTTTTCGCTTGGACTATATGAATGGCATTATATGCAGCAATTTCTAATAGATGCGTTTTTCCTATTGCCACTGAAACATAGTTGGGTGTCATTCTCTCTTTCTCTGATCTGTTCATGTGCATTTGGAACAACATTTACCAAACTAAAAATGTGCATGGTTCAGACTTCACATCCCATATAGCATCAATTTTTTGTTGATAATCTATAGGCAACAGACAATTAGCAACAGCCTCTAGCAGAGAAATCAAACTAAAAAATCAGAGGCAAGTAAAATAAATATATCCAGACATGCACCCTATCAAAATATTGATTTCAATCAACTTTTAAGCCAGAACCTTGCACATCTGCTACCACTTTGCTTGAGATAATGAAACTAAAAATCTCAGAAAGCAAGTCGTATAAATATATCCAGTTGTGCATGCTATCATCATATCAATCAACTTCCAAGCCAGAGTCCTAAGCCAGAAACTTGACATCTGCTACCAAAGTTGATTCTAAGCTATCAAATGAATCAGCACCATGAACAAGTTCTTTTTATTTTTTCATTCTTACCAAGCAATTGCCCACAGACTACAGTTAACTGCTGGCATAAGTGGAAAGTTATATTTGTCGAACGCACTATGCCCCTGCTCAGATATGATTCATATGCACTCCCCTTTTGCTTTAACTCTAGAATAGACAACTCTTTCACTGAAACCTACCAATTGCAACAAAGATGTAATGTTGACTCCCTATAACAACAACTGCAGATAGTATCCCATTAGAATGAACAGATCTTAAACTGACTTGACCTATTGACCCAAGAGCTCAAAACACTAATCCAAATTTAAATATCAAATTGTGGCAAATAATAATTATGACATTGCAATGGGGGTAATGCCAAGGAGTACTAGAGGATGATATACTTTTGTCAAAGTGCGACTCAAATGCAACTTTAGTGATGGAAAGTGGTTAAATAGCCGCACAAAAGAATAACTGCCTGAAGCAGGCCAAGAAGGTTATCAACAGACGTGATAGACAAGGGCTAAATGATCTTAATCCTCTCAATGCTGACCTTTCCTCAAATATAAATTTTACAGTCATGTGAAGGCTGATAAGAAGAATATGATTGCTGAAAGTAGAAGCTATAAAAACAAAATACTGCTGCCTTGACTGAAGCCAAGCAAGTGAAGACTTGCTATGAAATACCATGCAAACCAGAAAAGGACCAAGTCATTCATCCATCCTTATCCTCTGAGAAATCAAATTTAGATTCACGATCATCTACCAGCACTTCACTCTGAGAGCCCAAGTTTCTATTCCCGAGATCTAAGAATATCTCAATTAGCTCAAGATTCTATAATTTCAAAAGGCAGATTTAACATTGCAAACGCCTGATTTACCATTGCATTAACTGCTTCTACCATCTTATATCTATATGTGCAGCCTTGTTTTTAAAAGTTTCAGCCTTATTACAATTTTGCTTTGCAATAGGATGTCTGCTTTGTATGGAAAGAACCAACTCTGCTACTGTGCTTACAGTATTTAACAATAACAGAAATTAAACTTTCTTTAACAAAGGCAAAGAGAGAAACAACAAAGGTCAAGTGCTTAATAACTCTTAGTGTATCCTTTTTAACAACTGCCAATGAAACCCAAAAACTAAAATTGTTATGTCCAGAAATGCAACCAAATGTATCTATAATCCATTGTCACAATCCTGTACATGAAGACAAGTATAGCTGTAGTTAGGTGTCATATTCAGAAACTTTCTGTGATATTGAAAATGCAGGTTACAGCTTCCCTCCACTCAGCTAAATGAATCTTACGTAAAACAATGCATAATGTTATATACAAAGAAGAATTAGCTACAAACATTTAAATTTATGTTTCAATGTATAAGCTTCAGACTGGCAAGTATAGCTAGCTTATATATTAATCGTATGTGGATCACAATGTCTTCCCTCCACACAAATTAACCCTCTCTTTGCATATGAAAGTCAACATAGAAAAAGCTTCCACGTTAAAGAATTGATATATGCTAAAAATTTGTTGCCGAATGGCCTTGTCTTTGTTCCAGCCATGCATTTTATTCCAGTTTAATAGATGGACTCAAAAAATAACTGACTTATAATATCTGCAAATGAACAATATAAATGATCCAGTACAATTTCTGCTATTTGAGTGAGCTTAAAAGTATCATCTCAATGAAGAACATCATTGAGTTAAATCTAAACTTCAGGGAAATCCCTAAATTGAGATGGGAAGAATTACTGTATCAAATGACAGTATAGTGGCTGAAAAATGCTTAAAGATTTACTACATAGATAAATCTAGTGATCGTGGAAATTGGCAGCTACATGAAAAAACAATTTGTAACAACACAACCAACCTTGCTTCATAATTATTGGGATTGTATCACATAATGACATCACCAAATGGCAGTGAAACCAATCAATTCATCTTGACCTGTTTTCTCTGAATACTGCATTATTACCACTGGTTAGCAAAAGATTCCTTGTAATTTGCGTGTTCATCTTTCGTCAGTTGTCTGATACTTGCGTCACTTACTCTCGAATTCAAAAGTTTTTGAGCTAGCCTGTCCTTTACCGTTGGTTTTTTCTTCAACAAAGATGATAGGGATTGTTTTTGTCTTTTTTGTTTATTGGGATTATCAATCCATCCTTCCAAATCTTCACCAATTGCCTCTCCAAGACCTTGTGAAGTGGAAGATATAGAAGAGTTTCTTAGAACTGAAGCATTGTGTTCTCTAACCTTTGTGAGTTTGGCACGCTTTGCTTCTCTGCACTTTGTCTGTTTGTGTTCTTTTGCTTCTTCTCTACTTCTCACATTATCAAGTGCCTGAGCTGCAATCAGTCGGATACTTTGCTCCTTTGAAATGCTGCTTTTCAATTGAGATGAGAGCTCATCAATATCCTCTGTTTGAGACATTAAAGCAGTACTCTTTCTTTTACCACCATTTCCACCACCGTTTCCTACTGTTTGTGAAGCATCCTGCTGCGTGAGAGAAATCAAAGAATCTGGTTTCTCATCAATTGGTTTCCCATTGGAGTCCCGCTGCCTGATAGGCCCATGCAATGGGCAAACACGAAGATCCCGCCTCTGACAGAATCCTCCTTTTCTTAAAGGTGCTCCACAAGGTTGAATTTCATGTTGCTGATCCTCATAATAGACTGCCCGGATATTAAATTCTGAAGCTCTTTCAGGAGGAATAACAGCATCCATGTCAACTCTACCCCAATGGTTCTCAATTTCTAAACCCCTTTGATTTACAGGAATAGCACTGTTGGACCCCCACGCATCTAGGTAAGAACCCCATGGTAGAACAGGTGCTTCCTGTGCAAGTTTTTGCTTCATTGAGGTAGAAGCTCCTGAAGAATCCCCTTGAATTGTGTTTGCCTGAGTGTTCAAAGATCGAACCTGAGCCTTAGTCTGACCTTTGTCATCATGGAAACCACAATCCCTGTCGAAAATACAATAGGGGAAATATTAGTGGCTAATTTCACGAATTCCCTATTTTATATTATCTTTCAGAAAAAATATATCATTCAAAACTAAAGATTTGCCCTAATTTCCATAAGATAAATTTTACCATTAGAAATTCTGAAATTTTTGTACAGAACATATTGAATCTTAAACAAATTTGTATTATACATCCCCACACTTTAAAAAGTGATAATTCAATATTGAAAAGCATGTGCTTCCTTAGAATTTTGCTTACTTGTCATGTTGACAAACTTTGATCTTGTCATCTGGTAAGGCAGATGTAGATGTCGACATTGTAATGGAATTATAAGAATTTCCAATTGCTCCCTCCTCCCATATGACGTCATCCTCCTCAGAAGTTGCTTGGCAACCAACTTTTTCACATTTAGCTCTTGCAGAAAGAACAACAGTGCGCAGGTCAATAACCTCTTTCAGCATAGATTCAGAAACCCTATTATCAGCCAAGTCAACCCTCATGAGAACAAACAGCCAATCCTGAATCGCAATCATATGTTTGGTGCTCAGGAGCTTGTAAAGCTCTCTGACAACATCAAACACGGCTTCATTGTCTTGGTTTTCAACAGGGGTTTCTCCCGCATTCATGGCTTCCTCTCTGATTCTTCTCAGACTGAGGGAAGATGCAGATCCATATTCAAATTCCTCAAATTCAGGTTCCTTGTTCTTCTCCTCTTCTTGTTGTTTCTTACAAAGGATTTCACAGCACTCGTTGATTTCGTCAATGGTGGACTGAATCTCAGATTTATAATTTTCAAAATTCTGCCTTAATGTTTCAAATTTACTTCTTAGTAGTTCCTGGGTGCGAGCAGCCCTTAGGTCCGACTCCCTGGTTAAATTAGGGTTAGGGTTAGGGTTAGGGTTAGGGTTGGGGAAGGGCAGACGCAGAGTATTCTTTAAGTAGTGATAACCTAAACGCAATTGTTTGTAATAATGCCCGAATTTTTTATTCCAAATTTCGAGTACTTCCAATGCTTTAGAGCGCAAAAGGGATGCTCTGTCAGCAGGACAAGGCAGAGGATGCTCTCTGCGAAACCCCACGCTGAGTAATAAAAAACGGGGAAAGTTCTGCACCCACAAGCTTCGAAACAACTTTGACCGACTGAATAATTCGTCAGTTATTAGCAAGGCCAGAAAACGCACCTGTCGGAGGATTAAAGAAGCGAATTAGATCTTTACAAAATTTTAGGATTTGAGAGAGCAACCCAAAACAAATTAAAAAATGCATGGAATATAATTGAATAAATAGAATACCTGGGAATGATTTTTGTTCATTCTATCCATG
Source organism: Cryptomeria japonica (assembly GCF_030272615.1). Classification (NCBI taxonomy): domain Eukaryota; kingdom Viridiplantae; phylum Streptophyta; class Pinopsida; order Cupressales; family Cupressaceae; genus Cryptomeria; species Cryptomeria japonica. The sequence goes on along the minus strand of NC_081405.1, from coordinate 453,161,775 downwards.
AGAAAGCGGACTGCAGCGCTGACATTTGAGTCTGAACAGCGCACTAAATTCTTGATGGATTGAATGCGATGAGGATCAAGATCTTTTGCAGGAGAACTTGTGGCGGCCTCTATCAACAGCCCCAGCTTCCTGCTATCTGTTTCCATCTCTCAAAACACAAAAAATTCTGGGCATTCTAATTCTGGGCTCCGCAAATTTTGAAGTCAATACATGTGACGTGCGCTTCGACCATAACCGCCTGGTTTTTTTTCTAAAATACATTCACAGTGATATCAGAACTCCAGAGAATCCACGAGGCATAACTAGACTAACCCAGAAATTCACTTATCATATCTCCAGTCAGATTATTCATTGCAAATAACGACAGCAGATACAGGTTTATGAATTTCTGCTTTATCGGATAAGGGTGACAGGGTCAAATCTTCAGTTTTAAGCTTTTTTATGCTAAGCCTACGGACTTTTCGACAAATCTTCGTGGGATTATAACTAGTTAATCGGCAGGTCCCATGGGGGCCGCTTAGCTCATTTTTTTCAATTCCAGACTTGATCCCGTGCAGTTTCTTAATAATGCTAATTTCGTTATTTTTATTAATTTGTAAATATTATTCCTTTGCTTAATTACAAATTTAGGAGTCACGGTGGACCACTTGGATTGGAATTTCAATTGTGGAAAAATAGGGAGGGTTGAACTTATACGAACACATGATTGTATATATTTATTCTCCTCCTTTTTAATATTTATAATTTATAATTTTATTATATGTTTAAAAGAAGGAATAGTTGATCACAATTTCATAAAGTCATAAAGACATAGTAGACATCAAGTTTCCACAATTCATGATATAGTAATCTTGAGTGTTTCCGGATGAGATTGTGTATGAGTTTTTTCATCAACGTTTCGGATCCAAAAAAGATACATGTCTTAGGCCATACCTTTATATGGTTACTACCTAAATTCATATTCATAAATAATTTTTCTAACATAGCAATACTTAAAAACCAGCCATACAAAGCTCCAAACCTAAGAACCCAATTTATAGAAGATATAATACAAGAAAACACCAAATAAAAATAGTAGACATCAAGTTTCCACAATCCATGAATAATGATCTTGAGTGTTTCCAGATGAGATTATGTATGAGTTTTTTAATCAACGTTTCACACTATGTGATCCATCATCAAGATGACATATAGAGAGCATGCAGAAAATGAGAAAATGACCAAGCAGCAGACCAAGTGAGCTAAAAAGAGGGAGGGAGGAGGCACAAGGTTCGAGGAAGGCTGACAATACCACCAACAAGGAACAAAAGAGAGAACAAGACAAAAAGAAGACATAAAGCAAACAAAATTAATAAAATAAAAAGAGAAAAAATCCAAAAAAACAAATAAACTCAAATAGTTGAATATATAGGATCCGAAACGTTGATTAAAAAACTCATACACAATCTCATCCGGAAACACTCAAGATTATCATAAAGGTGTGATAATGAAAAAAATTATTTTGCATTGCTATAAAATTTGTACGTGGAGGAGGGTCCCTATCATCCGAACAACCCCAACTTTTGTTGTGTAGGCCCTTTCCAACATCAATTTGATATCAATTAGTGAGAGTGTCTTCTTTGAGAAAGAACTAAATAGATGTACAAGTAAAACAAGGAGTGGAACCAAGGTAGCAAGAACCTAAGAAACACCTGGAAAACTTTCTAAGAGGGGAGGAGGAAAATTGGGATAGTCGTGGGATATACAACCCTGTGTGAACCTCCCTAATTTGGTCTTCTGAATTGTATATCAAGGAATTAATGGCTTTGAAAGGGAGACTTGTCAAGCTAGCTAGAAGTGAGAGAATAGGTGAAAGATAGCAAGTTTCAAGAGCTATTAGAAACCAACCAACAATTGGCTCAAGAAAATAAGTCACTTAAGGATCAAATAGACAATTTGCAACACATCACGGAAGCAAGGCAATGGGAGATGTTGAGACTAAAAGTTGAAATAAGTCAAATCAAGAGTAAAAACTAAACCCAAATAGATGAAGAACAATATACCCGACAAATCAAAGAGTTTCAATCAATTCTAGTAAACATGGAGAACAAGGAAAATAAACTCATGGAGAAATTAGAAGAGCCCAAAACATGGTCTCAAGTGACAAAGAAACCAATAGAGACACAAAGAGAAAGCATAAAGAAGAAATTCAAGTTATAAATGTGGGAATAAAAAGATTGAAAAGATAGGGTAACAAACATTATAATTAAAGGGATGAAAGAGCACAAAGATGGAGAAGTTATGAGCAGTGTAGTAAGAGACTTCCTATTGGACAAACTCTAATGGACATGGTATATTGTCCAAGCAAACAAAATTGGAAAAAATAATCAGAGGATAAAAGAGCAAAAAAACGAGTAACCTTGAAAAGTGAAGATAGGAACAAAATACTAAGAAACAAAAGGTTCCTCAAAGGCACACAATTCTATATAGTCGAGGCTCTAACCCCCAACATAACTAAAACAAATAAGAAAAGAATGAGAGAAATTTATAGTAGCAAGAAACACAAGAAATGATACATGGCTATATAGGGGGGAAACACAAGTCAAAGACAATACAAACCATTATAAATAGGAAAATGGGGGCCCCCAAGATCACCTCTCAATGGTAAGTTGGAATTGTAGAGGTTACCCTTGGAGTAGGGGGCCTGGGTTGGGCCCATAACAAAAGGAATGGATATCATTGTGCTCATAGAAACACATGAACACAAAGGTTGCAAGATACCTAAATTTGAAGGATATCATTGTGCTTAGTTCAGAATGAGCTAACGAATAGTGGCAAGGGGCATGGGGGAGTGACAATCTTGGTTAAGAAAGAATGAGAAAGAATCATAATAAGAGAAAAGAAAGACACAAAGAAACAATACATATGGTTGAAGATAACATATAGGGAATCTAAAATTTTGTTTGCAATGCATTATTTTGCTCCATATGGTTAAAAAATGTACAAGAAAGAGAATCTAGTAGAGAAGATCCATATGGACAGTTAAAAAGATACATAACAATATATTGTGACACGGAAAAATTATACTTCTAGGATATTTTAATGCAAGAACAACAAATAACCAATCTCTTTACATCAATAAGGAAGAGGGGAAAATAGATATCCATTGTGGTTAGAAGAAGAAGAAAATCAAATGTGGAAAAGGGTATCTTAGTATTCAAAAGGCAGTATTTCAACTTTCGAGACAAATTTGTTAGGGGTTTGCAATCTTCATAAATTGATCATATGTAATGGCGTAAACATATGGGTGAACTTGGGAACTTTCACATGCCATACCTACAATCGACATGGCGTTGTAGACCATGTCGTTTTCTCTCAAATAATCATTCCAAGGATTATACAGGTGAAAATATGGAGTTGCGCTATAGAGCTAAAGTTTGATCACAAACCTATTTATGTAAAGTTTGAAATGCAAAATGTTGACTAGTAAAGAATTAGTATTCAACCACACAAAAGAGTGAATTTTCAAGGCAAAATTCCTATAACTCTAGAGAACCAAGACATATTTCAAAAGATGCTTAAATAATAGTTAAAAATTAATACAAAAAAACTACAAACCCAATAGAAATAAAAAACATAATAAACAATCATAATTTGGTAACAATCATTCACAAGGCTCTCATATTATGCAAAAGAACTAAGGGTAGAAGGAACTCTAAGGATATTTTTCTAGCAAATCCATTGTATGATTGAGAACGTAAGACAATAAAAAATGAGGTTAAAAATTTCAATAAGGGAACGAGAAAACAAGTATCTATATGAAAAATTTGTGAGAAAAAAAAAAAAAGATGAATTAATTTCTCTTGAGAAGCACAACCCACGACGTTTCTGGAGGGAATTGTAGCAAACTTGGAAAATCATACAAAATAGTATCACAGATGTCCAATAGTTAGAATATGCTAAAATATTGTATGGAGATCAAGATAAAACCCTTTCTCTAGTAATTGACACTAAAGCCAAACTTTTCTCCGTGAAGGATATCAAATTAGGAATTAAATCATTGATGGTGAGCAAGGCTCGAGATATAGATGAATTAAAAGGTGAATACTTAAAACGTGGTTTAGAAGTCTTGGTACCAAATATCAAAGGATCATCAACAAGAACAATTGTCTAACAATCTAGGCAACAAGTGTTGTTATCTCCCTCCACATCAAATTATAGCACCATAATGATTAATCCTCTTTTCGAGAAGCTCTTTGTAAGAATGGTGGAATAAAAAAATTGTTGTGAAAATATATAGTGCAAAATTATATAGAGAAAGTAATAGACCATAAATACACAAATTTATGTGGAAAAAACTGGTAAAAGTATACTAAGAAAAAAACCATGACTTCTTATAGCATTTTACATCCAAGTTGCAAAGTCCTAATTAAAAACACAACTTTCTATGACTCGTGCAACTACATGTTAAACAAATGTCAAAATGGCTAAAAGTCTCCAAAAAAAATATTTTGACATGGGTCACTTTCAATGAACACCTTCAACATGGCAAGAGGGCTACAACCAACCCCCTTGCAATCCCAAGCCTTCAACCTTTGACTTGAAGCTAGGTCCTTCAAACAACTACATCAAATGCAAGCTTGAAGCACTACCATGGTACCCCATGATGACTATTCATCACTACTAAAATAACACTTGAATTGATTTCATATTCCAACAATCTCCCACTTGAAGTCAATTTTTTGTCTTATGATTTTGTCTCATAAAGAATAATCTTGAAAATCATAAAATAATGCAACCAACTCTATGAAATAATACATAGAGATGAAGCTTCTAGAAGCAAAAAGATAATTACTTCCATTGTTGGCATCAATTGATGTTGTTTTCACACAATTTTACTAGATTTGTCATGACTTATAATGATTAATATTGTTTGTCAAATATACATCATTCTAATTCAGATTTCACTCTATTTTTAGTGATGACCAAAAGAGAATTCAAAAGACAAATCTTGTGGCCCTTTCTATATTTATAGTTGTGGGCATCTGTTGTCTCTTTAGCAATATTGACTTTAAGGGCTCTAAGGCATAGGATAAGATGAGGGAGGGTGAATTGTTGTGCTATCATTCGGTCATGTTGATAGGGATCTATAAGTTAATATGACCAATATTTTGTTATTTATATTCAAAAAATTTAAAAAAAGTTGTTGACTTTTAATATGTATGTGTTTTAATGAAGTCATTTTTATAGTGAAGATCAATCGATTATTTCTTTGTGCCATAAAAAAACATCTTATTGAAATTATTAAATAAAGATCAACTAAAAAATTTATATCTATTTTTTCTTGTATAGAGAAGTTCAAGGGGACAAAGTTTAATTTTAAGAATTTGAAAAACATTTTGACAAAAAGCACAAAATTGCTCATTAAATTTTAGACATATATTTCTCTTATAGTTTTTGTTTCAACTGCTTAAGGAACCAAATCAAAACACAATTTATTGATTACCAAGAACAAATTCATGAAAATGAGGAGAAACATGTGATTATCATTGAAAAAGAGAACTCAAGTAATAAAATAGTTTCATAGGGACATTTTGACACGTATACAAATCGATTTTATCTGAAAAAAATTAATAAACTGCATGTTTGTAAAGTTCATAAGTTAATATTTGAAAAGAAACTCAAAGTATGCATTAATTTGAATACTATTATTCTTTTACCTATATATTTGAGAACATTATCATTGTAAAGGACTTTTGGTATCTTTGCGAAATATTGTATGGGACAAAGATTTTGAGTTGGAAAAATAAATGAAAGATCGCAAGTTTTGGGCTTCGAAATAAACCTGAACCATTTACATCACATTTTTCCTTAAGCTGAATGTGATGACTTATTTAATTGAAATGTTTGTCTTGGGTTTCATTTAAGTTCAATTTCTATTTAAATTGAATTCACAAATATCATTCCCTTGTTTATAAAATGTTCTATTTTCAATTTCTACAGTAACTCCCAATAGACAAACATGTTGAGTGTATTTTTGCACATATTTTTCAAATTTCGGTTTCTTAACCTAATGACTATTGGTGTACCAATTCACATAACACATCCAAGCGCGAAAAATACACTTGTTTGTGATGTATTTGTCAAATATATCGTGAACAAGGCCAATAATACCTCATCTCTGCCATAATCTTATGCTTATAAATACATGCACTTTCCACCAAACAAGAATAATTAATTGTTTAATTTCAATAAACTTCAATGAAGAAAGCTAAACAGTTGAGATCCCAGACGCATAGAAATTTTGACTGACATGCCAATGATAATGTCCATCCTATGCTTGATGTTAATCAGTAATAGCAGTCTGGAGAAAAGTTTGTAGAGTCAACATATATATATGTCCACCATTTTTGGCCATGCTAGCAAAAACAAGAAAAAGAAATATTCAGCAATAGAATTTTGCTTCTAGAGCATTAGAAAAGTAAAAGATAAATTATTAAATTGCAACAAGAAAAGGATCTCATTAGGAGTACTGTTTTTTCCTCGACCAAACAATCACTCATCATACTTTACTGATACAGATTTGCCACTTAGGTCGACAAGGAGTTTCTCATTACAGTGCAACAAAACCATAATTGTCCTCTAATTTGAATGTCAGTAACCTGCAAGACAATTATAGAATTCTTCATGAGTTAAGAAATTTGCATACTCTATGATTCACTAAATGATCATAACACTCTACAATGATATAGCTTTCAGTAGTTTATCGATAATAAAACCTCTGTGATTATAAGTTTATAATCATTTATCAGTAACGCCCTTATTTCAGTCCAGTTCAGTCCTCTTAGAATTTCTGTGCATCGAGAAAGTAACCCACCTTTTTCTGAAATGTCACTACTTTCAGAACTGTCATGTTTGGTAAGGAATTCCAAAATAGAAGGATATACCTCTTCGGTTGCCTGAGTAAAATATAAAAGTGCAGATGATCGTATGATTGCTTTTTCAATCCAGAATGATCTTAATATATTGAGTAAAAGACAAATTTTAGCTAGGCATTGTGACAAGTTTAGAAAATATGTACCAGACGGCCCCCAACAAGATCATAATGAGCATAATGTACATCGTTTTCTCCACCAAAGAGTTTGTAAGTAACCAATTCTGGAGGAAATTCTTTCACAGTATCTGTTAAAAAACATCACGTCACCAAAGAGTGCAACCACATGAGTATTACACATTCACTAAATAAGATGCTTTAGCAGTGATCGTTAACATACCAAGTACAGCTTACGTATTAAAAAAAAGAAAAACATACCAAGTACAGCTTCTGGTGGACAAATCAAGTCCTCATCTCCAGCTACTGCTAAAACAGGAGTTTTGCATTTATCTAAATTCTCCTTATAATAGATGGACCCAGTTCGATTCTGCAATCCACCAGGACGAAAAGCTGTTGCAAGCTGCAAGATCAGCTTTGCCGGTACTGTACCTGTTAAAAGTTAAAACACAAATTTCAAAGTGCAAACTAACAAACTCATATTGTTTCATGTCTCTCTACTTGCATAACTGACTGTATATATTTGTTGTTAGGAGTGCAATATTTTTTGATGTGTTTCAGCAATGAAAAGTAGGTCAACCAATACAAATATACTCGTTATTATAGTTGAGAACTTGAGATCACTGTCCCATTTCTGCAATAAATTATTCTTATTTTCCTTTATGCTTTCTTGTTTTCCAATTTGCTTTTGCACCTCCTCTGAGAGGAATATAAACATATTAACCCAATCGTTGCTAAAGTTGGCCCTCCTGTGGATATATGGCAGAGCTCAGATTTTGTCAGAATTATAAATAATATTTTAACAGTGGGGATAAATCTGATTATCACAAGCCCGCTTTCATGGTTAGCAGTGTTGTAATAAACCAACTGCTTCTCCACGTGCAAAATTATGTTAATATAGGCATGCTGGGGTATTAATTGCCATGTAGTTCCCTTCCGGCAATACTGATTCTTTCCTGTTATTTTATTTCTAAGCAACCTACACAAATTTGTGCCAAATAGCAAAAAATATTCTTTCTCTGATGGTCAGCCATCCCTAATGTTGTAATTAAACTTCATCTGGGTAGTGGAGCATGTAAATTCTTGAAAATATAGTCCAATTAGTTCATAGTGACTGACAGAATTTTAACTTACAAAAGTTACTCAAGACGAGCTTCTTAAACAGCTCTGGATGCATCATATCTCGTGCAGACACCTGGCGATTGAGCCAAGACAAAGCATAAGGAGGTTGTGAGGAAAGCGGATATATTGCAGCCATTAACTTTCCCAAAGGAAGAACAGGAACATTAATAGCCTTTGCTGGATCTGCCTGTGTGATCAACATATGACCTTCAGCAAACTAAGATAGAATGCTTCTGAACAAAACAATAACTAATGGCAAATCCAAATGAAATCATTGATTTCCAGAAACTACCGCTTGGAACTTACAAGTGGAACCAATAACTTCATTGACGAGTTTGAGGCCGTATAATCAAGAGATGATGCCAATGTAACAATGGCTGCGAAACCACTTTGTTTTCCTGCAAGTAATGACCATAAGGATCAATATATGACGAAGCTTTTGCACAGATATACCAGGTACAGACTGCAACTAAGCTTGAATTCTTCTGCCAGAGACAGCAAATAGTATTGAGCAAAACTCATAGTTCCACTACTTATATCCAAAAAAATATATTATATTGATATTCAACAAAAATTTATAACCTATAACTTTAAATTATACAACTTCCACTCTTGACAAAGAAATCAATACATGAATCTTGATATTGTAATGGAATACAAAATGAACTTATAACTCATGGATGGTCTAACCACCATTGCTTTTTCTTCCATTCAACCAAGACCTTAATGCCTTGTGTGATACATCTAGCTAGAGGCCACAATAGACTCAGAGTGGGACCATGTGTAGTTGCAACAACACACAAATCTCACACAATGCTGAACAAAACTGAAATTCAGGCAGAGCTATTCATAAAGGAATCAAAGAACACTGTCAGAACATTCATCATTGTTCAGTGAATAGCTCAGCACTAGCAGAACACTCCTGTAAAACCACATATAAAATTTGTATGGAGGAAGCTAACATTTTGGTCAAAAAACATAACTTACACATAATGCCTAACAAGACTATAATTCAGGGAGATCTAGGCAGAAAAGAATAAAACACTAAGTAAATTCATAATTGTTGGTGTAAATATCTCAGCACTGGCAGAACAATCTTGTAAAACCACATATAAAATTTGTACGGAAGAAGATAACATTTTGGCCAAAAAACATCACTTACACATACTGCCTAACAAAACTAAAATTCACGGAGAGATATTCAGAAAACAATCAAAAAACTAAACTAAAATTCAGGGAGAGCTATTCAGAAAACAATCAAAAAACAAAACTAAAATTCATGGGGAGCTATTAAAAAAACAATGTAAGAACATTCATCATCATGGAGTGAATAGCTCAGAACTAGCTGAACACTCTTGTAAAACCACATATACTAGCAGTTGCACGTTTTTTTTGAGCAATGGAATGCCGATAGGTTGTGTTTTTTAGTGGACCAAATTGACAAATACTGAAATGATTGACAAATGATTTCCATGTTTGCAAGCTTTAGTCATACTTTTAGATATTGATAGTTTAGGTAATATGCATTGCTACTCACAATCTATACAGACCACAAAAAAAAAATCAACTTAGTAATATCACAATGAAACCATATAGAAGTGATTCATTGGGCACCACAAATTCATAATCTTTAGCCCCATGTCCTTGGAAGGATTGAGATAATAAATTTGCTTGCAATAAAATCATTTTGTGTCATTGTAGAGATTTGTTAGCTTTCTTAGTGGTTATATATCATCATGAAATAAATAGGACGATTGCAACATCCAAAGTCTTAAGTTATCTCTAGATACAAACCCTATGCTATGATCAATACTAAAGTTGTCAGTTTGTGCATGATAATTCCCTTCTCTATAAACATGTTTGATTGTAAAAGTCTTTTGTTCGTTGAGTTAGGATCATAATTGATTTTCAATTTTGTTGATTTTCTAATTTTCAATCCCCTTTTTTGGCATTTATAATAATATGGGTGTTATTCTATTTGCACCTTCTTTATGCCTAGGCGTGAACAAATTTTTAGGTTTAAAAAGAGTGTCATGGCTTCTACTTTGTTATTTATTTCCTATTTAAGACCCATCAAAAGCTACACCAATTGCATGTTCTTCATGGTCTCTCATAATACAACCAAACCGAAAGATGCTTGGATTGCCCCTGAAAGCCTTGCCAAAATTTAACTTGCTCTTTGATTCCTTTATGATAATTCCCTATTACTTAAAAATTATTTAATTCATTACATAATATAATACAAATAAATTTCCAAATCAATGTGGTTAGTTCGAAATTGGAATTTACTTTATTTAATGTATATGACTCATTAAAATCAAAGGAACAAAGAGCTACCAAGGCCTCGATAAGTGATAAAATAAAGTCATTAGGAGATGGGCGCTTCGTCATTAGTGGTGATTTTGATGCAATTCTCGAACTAAATGGAAAAAGTGAAGGTCTTAATATAGCCAACAGATCAATGTTATATGTCATGGATTTTGTTGATGTTATTGATGGTGTTGATGGTGTTAATATAGCCAACAGAGCAATGGCATGTACACTTGGACTCATAGGTGGTTGGGTTTCACTAACATTTCAAAACGGCTAGATAGGTTTCTTCTATCTGTGAACTAGTTGGATGGCCTTATGCAAACTGAGGCTAGGATTCTTCCTATCTCAGCCTCTAATCATTTCCATATTAATTTAGAAATCAAATTGGAGGTGAAACCTGCGAATTCCTCCTTCAAGTTTGAAAGTATGTGGTGGAAGGATGAGAGTTTGTTACTGCTTCTGGAGACTTGGTGGAAGGTATGTCAATTCACCAAAACTCCAAGCTATGTTCTCTCCAAGAAACTACAGTTTCTAAAATTGAAGCTCAAAATCTGGAACAAAGAGACATTAAAAATATCTTCTGTGAAAAGGAAAGAGTTGATGATGAATTGGAAAGACTAAATGCAAGAGAAACTGTTTGGGGCATGTTTAAGGAGGACTATGAGCTAGAAGTACAGTTAAAATCTAAGCACAAAAAATTGTTGGTGTGTGAAGGAGTTTATTGGAGGGACAAAGCGGGCGAACTGTGGCTTAAGACTGGTGACCTAAACACAAAATTATTTTATGCCTCCACCAAAGCCAGGCATGGCAGGAATAAGATCAAATCAATTTTGAATGAGGTTGGGTCTATCATGAATGGCAATAGGGAGATTGAAAGTGCGGCAGTCTCGGTGACTTAAAGTCTTTCCTAGACTCCATTCCAGAGTACCTAACAGATGCAGATAATGAAAGGCTCAATGAAACGATATCATTTGAAGAGGTCAAGATCGTGGTGTTCCAACTACACCTAGACAAATCACCTATATCAGATAGCTTCCCTGCACTTTTCTTTCACAAGTGTTGGGATTTTATTGCGTTGGATGTTTGGAAGATGGTAGACGACTTTAGGCTGAAACTAAAAATTTGTGAAGGATATCAATAACACAGTTATCAACCTAATTCCAAAGAAAGAGTTTTGTAATTCAACAATACATTCAAGATTTAGAGTCTATGGCAGTGGCGATGCACAATGTAGCAGACATCTTTAGGTGATTGGATAGAGTGCATTCTCTATTGGTGAGGTGAGAAGCCCAACATATTTTGGCTTTCATGTAGCAAGAGTGTGAGGGGAAGTTTACCCGACTCTTCACTTCTAGAGGATGACCTAGAGTGGAAACACTCGAGATGTTGGTGACTTGGTACCCTACCATGCCTCCTCTCGGAGGAAGAGATGGTAGGGTGATCACAGCTTTGCTTGGTAAGGAAACAACTTTCAAAGAACTGTTTTATAGGCTGAAGCGTCAAATAGTCTTCACTAACCAGCTTACACATCAAAAGGATGAAGCCCTCTAAATGGTGCAAAAAGTGCATACTGAGATGGATGGAGCACACAGGTGTTTCAAGAGCATCCTGCCCAACAAGCACAACTTACCAAAGCATAACGAACCAAAGTCACAACCATGGAGGCAAAATTGGCAAAGAAGGAATGCCAATTGGTTGACGTTGCACAAATGGTCAAAGTGGCAATGAAATGAGAATTGGTAGCAGCTCACCATTTGAAGCTACACAAAGAAGATGTACACAGTTCAGCAACTCAACACTCTGATGTCCACTCCCACATATTTTGTACATCTAGCTCCAAGGACAGCTTCTCAGTCTTGGTTCAGCTCCCAATTTTGTTAGTGTGTTGTCTGGAAGATGACTTTCTTTTGTGGGGGAGGGGGCTTGACATAGCTTGTAAATAAATAAAATAAGTTGTTTTGTAATTAAATAATTAGTTCGCAACAGTTAATTGTTAGTTGGTACTTACCAATGGTTGGCATTCTCAATCACTGTTAGCTTTGCTATATATTAGTTATTGTACTCATAGTCGAGGACCGCATGTATGAACCCCTATAACTATTGCATATCTGATGACTGAATAAATGGAATGACATATCTTTCTGAAACGCTATTGTGAGTGATTATTATATTTTGTTATTCTCTTACTCCATTTACTCTCTAATAATCATTCAAGTAGAATTACCAAGTAAACACATTTTTCTTCATATTATCATCAGTTAATATTTTTCAATAAGAAATACCCACAAGAAAGCATCAAATTTGAGCCAGGTTCTTGTTCACCAAAGTTTATTCCACATTTTTCCCTCACACCAGCAAATGCTACAACCCTTTAGACTGAAGAAATAATACAAATGCCAACCACAGTGTTAGTCCACACTCTTCTATCTGGTTTTCCGTTCTACATAGGTGTCTATTAACAAGTTCCTTGTTATAGTTGAATACAGAAGCTGAAGTTATCTCTTAGATGAGTTTGTTGATAACATGATTATACTATGAAGGTCCATATAGTATAATCAACCACTTTTGGCAACCTTTGACCTGCAAGAAATTTCAAGCTTAGCCTTGGCATATCCGTAGGAAATAAAGGGAAGGAATTCATTCCAGATGTCTTCCCAAAATTGGGTTCATGAACCATTCCGTATTTGCCAAGTCCTATGCTGTTGTAAGTTAATATATTGCTGTTAAGGTATTTGTGCCTTCCAAACAGCATTCAAAAGTTCTCTGTTATTCCGCATTCATCATGCCATTTTGGTTGCAAATGCAGTGCTGAAGCTATGTATATCTTTGAGATTTAAAATCTTCAAAATATTTGGGTTTCATGACATGCATCCAAGCATTGAGAAGGTGCTTAAAGACAGTGTTATAAGACCCACCAAAAACTTCCCAAACTTAGCAAGTCATGAGGTGAGAACCATGAAACAAGTCCCACAAATTCGGACCCAGTTCCTAGCAAGTCTGATCAGCCTCGCTGAGTCTGCCAGACTCACAGGAATCACCGAGTCCCAAGCCTTGGACTTAGCCTTCAGAACAGAGATGGAAAAGTGAAAAATAAAGCAAAAAATAATGAAAAACTAAAACCTCATAAACAAGGAGAAAACAAGAGTATTTAAAACTAAAATACAATCATTGAAGCAAAATCCAACGAACATATTGGTAGCAAACGTAGTTAGGGTCTAATTACTGCTCTATGGCTTCGACACTCATGTTTTTGAAGTGCTTGAGCCTTGAAGTACAAACACTTGGAGCTTGGATATAAGCTAAGTTGATGATCCTGGTACGGGAGTGGATATGGGTACACTAGTATGGCATTTTTTTTCCTTCAGTACAGGCACGGGTATATATATATTTACACACACACAATATAATTATATACATACATATGTATGTATGTATATGTATGTGTGTGTGTATGTATATATATAAAGTATAAACAGTAAATGTACATGTATATTATTTATTTATATAGACAGAGAGAGGAACAATAATACTCAGTATAGCTAGCAATGATCTACAAGCTTGAATTTTCATAGTTAATTGTGATATAAATGCAATATGAACAAAATGTCAAAAAAACATATAATTTCCACATCCAAAATTATATTGATCTCTGAATTAACACTTTCATCATAGAAAGGATTTATCCAAATGGTCTCTTGACTCTCTTCCTAACTGGTCATACTCCCTCAATCAATTTACAAAGAAAGGCAATATTGGCAATCACGAGAGCACAAACAAAGAAGGCGGTGTACCTAGACCCTCAAATGGAGAAGGAATGACTCCGAGAAGCTAGCGCAAAAGTAGAACAAGTGTTGGCAAAGGAACGAATAACCTCTAATGGAACTGCAAATACATCATTGCGATTAGAGTCAGAGTAGAACATAGTTCGAGAGGTGCTACAAACAACCATACCCATCGAGGTGAGACCTTCTTCAAACTAAGCCGCAACTGAGAGTGGCAATTACCAACATGGTTAGTGACAACACAAATGTTCTGAACCAATGTAAGCCACAAGAGGAACCGATAGTGAAACCACCACTTGAAAGCAACCAAGCCATTGATCCCATGTTGTTTGCAATGATGTATCCCCATTTTCAACTATGGCGCAAGCATGGGATAACCCCTACAAATTTTGTCCAAATTTGTAGCCCATGTGCTCTAAGCACGGAAATCAAGACAAATTTTCGCTATCCTTTGTTTGCTTTTTGTCATCATGAAAATTTCTCGATTTGAGTCAATTCATAAAATTAACTAAGTTCCCTTTGTAACACTTCGTTTTAATTTTTAGGTGCATTTTTGGGGTTTAACCCCGATTTTACACCTATTTTCATATCTAATGTGCATTTCGGGATCATGAACCTGATTTCCCAGACTCGACGCAAGTCGGGCGAGTTTGTGGAGTTGGCAAGTCGAGTCAGGCGAGTTTGCGGAGTTGGCGAGTCGAGCCAAGCTCGGCGAGTTTTGACAACTCGTGACTCAGACTCGGCGAGTTTTTCTCATAACTCGCCTGATTCACGAGTCAGGCGAGTTATGGAAAAACTCGCCAAGTCCGAGCTCCAGGACTCGTGCCGCAGCAGGTCGATGTTTTGACTTGCAAAAAACAAAAAAAACATGAAGTTGTTTGACAAGTTAGTCTCTCCGTCAGGATTCATATATGGAATATAACATTTAAGTATAAGTGGCATTTCCTTATGTATTTTCTCTTTCTTATACTTCAAGTTATATTCCATATATATTGTCAGGATGTTTGAGAGTGGTTTCGAACCTCCATGAGTTATAATGCAAAATCTAGTTTTTGGAGGATTCTTCAAATTTCCAGACAGAGTCAAATTTTAGGCCATTTCAGGATCAAGATGGCATTCCAGACTTCTAAGGCGAGTTCGCTCTGACCTTGATGTAAGGGGCGGGACCTAGGAGGACACTATGCATTCAACCAAGGTTTGATTTAGCAATCTTGAAGCGTGACCAGATAGTACACAAAAACCCTAGGAATTATCTAAATAACCCCTAATCACTCAATTGACTTGACCTCCTTCACTCCACCTTGAGGAGATCCACCTGACTTGATGACCTTTGAGAAACTCAATCCCTTCAATGCAAAGGCTAAGACACTAAAACAACCAACAACAAAATAAAAGAGCTAACCCTAGAAAGCAAAAAGTGGGGGTCCCCATTTGCAATGGGGTGATGTGTGAGTACCTCACAATAGGGATGTTTATTAAAATTTTGAAAAAAGGGGGTGAATTGCGGACATTTCCTACATGTCCCCACATCCCAAAAAATCCCCCTATGGGGCACAAGGTTATTTTTGGCAAGGGACATGTCTCTAAGGAGCATATTTTCAAACCCTTTTGGCCTTACAATTCCCCCTTCCATCCAACATATATATAGCCCAAAAACTAAGAGGTCCAAGAAAGACCAAGGTCAAATATAGTCCCAAGGTAAAACCTAAGTTCAACAAGCACACTATTTAATGCTACCATACACAAGCACTCCTTAAAGTTTCCAAGTGAAGATGTTCATGATGTCTCATGTTGGTGCTCCCAAAATTTCAATTTGGCCAAAGAAAATATGAAACAGAAGCCCCAAACAAGTAAATACTCTACCAGCATGTCTTTCATGGCATAACAATCTAGCACACATCATAATTGGGCTTTATTCAATAATGGGTGCATGAAACAAGTTTTAAATCGTTAAAAATCTCTTAATTTCAAGGGTTTTTTATTTTGCCGAGTCATAGCCGAGTCACGAGTTGAGTCGGCCTTGCCGAGTCCGAGTCTGGGAACTTTGCCTGAAATACACATCTTCAATGCATTTCGGGTTTATGATCCCGAAATGCACATTAATGTGGCACAAATCGCATTTAATGTCAAGTGTTTGTATTGCAATTGGTTTCTATTCTCTTTCATTTTAATCTCTTTTTGCTTTCATTTCTTTCATTTGAAGTCGTATTGTTTCAACAATTCGTGCTCTGCTCTCCCCTCATGTTTTAGAAAAAGATTAGACGTTTTCACAAGCGATTTCTCTCAGCATTAGATTTTCAAATGAGTCATTTTTTCCCTCATCTTGTTTTCTTTTACATTTTTTAAAATGTAAATCATGCCCTTGTTTCAGTTTAGGGTTTTGCATTTAGCATTTTCCTTAGTTGTTTTTATACCCAAGATGTTGTTCAGGTTTGTAAAGTTTGAACAACATCATTTTGTTTTTATTTCTAAAGTCGGTTTGATGTTGTTCGGGCTTACAAACCCAAACAACATTTGTTTTTATGCTACTTGTATTACTATGTAGTTCGGTGTCTACAGGGCAGTTGGTGAAAGGATGGGTAGGATGCTAAGTCTAGGAACACATCTCCTGAGCTTTGCAATCAAACTAATTAATAATCTGGAAAGTGTAAAGTCCGAAGAGAAGAAAACACTAGATCTTCTTTCACAGGAATTGGAAAGACAAAAGAAGAACTTCGATGCTTGGTTAAAGCTAGAAGACTTTGATTTACAAATCT
Organism: Cryptomeria japonica; assembly: GCF_030272615.1. Taxonomy (NCBI): domain Eukaryota; kingdom Viridiplantae; phylum Streptophyta; class Pinopsida; order Cupressales; family Cupressaceae; genus Cryptomeria; species Cryptomeria japonica. The sequence continues at coordinate 453,144,772 of NC_081405.1, read as the reverse complement.
TGGTTGACAATGGAGTGCTTACCACCCACGACATGTACACTGAGCAGCGGGAGGCACTGGATACCCTAGAGCTACTCATTAAAGATACGCGGAAGGCACAAAAGGAGTGTGTAGCTAAGAAGACAAATTGTAGGGAAAACATCAAAATTTCCATGTACACTCCTAGACGAAAACCAAGGGATTCTTCATCTAGATGCAATCATTAAGGATTAAGGAATTCAGTTTACTTGAGGAATTCAGTTTACTTGACAGTGCAGAAGTTGATAAAGAGGATTTTTCCATATCCTCAATTGATAAACTAGTAGATCTACAAGTCATTCTAGATAACTTAGGATCTCTCTTGAAGAAACACAAGAAATGCTATATTGTCTTGGGAGATTCTATTACTCGGGTTAAGGTTATCACCAGCCATACTCAAGGTCCCAATGAGTCCCAGATGAAGATTACTTTGCAGAAATTTAAAGAATTCCTGAAACAAGATCAAAATGAACAAGAAGTGTCATAGAACACTTAGTAAATTTTCATGCTTTCTAGTTTAAGTGCATTTTTATAATTGACAATCGACACTTCAGGTATCATTTTGTATATATATTTTTCCACGTAGGATTGCACAAGTCCTAAGTCAAATAGGACTTTGCTTTTGAAAAAGTCAGTTGTACTTTTCCTATTTTTTCTCATAGCCCCACCTATATATATATGAGGGTGCTCATTGTAAATAATCATCCTTTAGCATTGCCACAAAACTCTATCGAATTGTGTAGCATCTTGAGACTTTGTGCTTATTTTGTGAAACATCTTTCAAGTGAATAAAGGAGCAGTTGTTCCTTCAAACTTTGTGTTAAAGCATTATTTCATATGAATGCAGTGTTCTTATGTCAATGCAATTATATGACCTTGAATTTATTTGAAGTAAATAGTTATTGTTGCGAGTTTTAAAAGAGATTTGAATTTGATATCTGCAAGTCTTTGAGCTACGATATCAAGTTTGGTAATTAGAAGTCAGAGTCAAGAAATAGGAAATTCTAATAAAACTTTGAGCTACAAGTTTTCTCTCTCATATATTTTAGGTGGTATTGTATATGAAAGTCTTTGTGCTTCAATATAATATTATCTTTGTTTAGATAGGAAATTGTGGAAGTCTTTGTGCTACACGAGATCTTAAATTGTATAAATTGCATTGGTACATTGTTAGGTTGTTCTTTAACTCAGCTTAACTCTTTATCGATTATTATTGCTCATGCTAGTGTCTTGAAAGATCCAAGTATTTAATGAAGTAAAACCCTTTTATTCTAAAGAAAGAGAATAAGGAAACATTCATTCTAAAAAAAGAGAATTGAATGATTGTAACGCCCTTGGATAGAATAGATAGTTGATTTTAGAGTAGATACTAGTTCCCTAAGTGGAAAGGCAATAAGAAGGCATACTCCCCTTTGTGAGGAGAGATTTCATCTCACACGCTGTGGCTGAAACTCATATTTTGTAAACCTTTCCAGTTTACAAAATTTTCAACCAACAGTTGAGCATCGAGAGGAAGCTAACCGTCTTCGAGATGGAAATAATGGGGAAGAATCTAACAAACACCACTATCGACGGTGGCTCAAGAATAAACATATTGCCAAAAGGTACTTGGAAATGCCTCAGAAGACCAACACTCTGACCACCAACCTTCCACTTGGTAGGTGTCGACCAACTCGACATCAAGCTCTTGGGAACAATGATTGCACAAAAAGTAACAATCAAGACAACAATTTCTTTTGGACTTTGTAGCCATCCTCCGATGCACTCCTCGACAAGGGATGGTTGATTGCTGCCAAGGCAAATCACAATTGGAAGTGGAACACACTCTCAGTCGAGAGTAAAAGAAGTACGTCATCGACTTGAGAAATCAGGTGGTCAACGAGGAGTTGGTATCCTCCAAATCAAAGATGAAGGGGTGCTCGATATGGAAGATTGTTCGAAAGATGAGATGAGTTCCCTAAATGGACTATTTAACTGGCAAATGGACTATGAGGTATTCCCATCATGTAATTTTTTGGAAGCTACAACTTTCAGAGAAGAGGAGCCGATAGAAGCATGTAGAATTATAGGACAATACATGTAACAATATGGAGTAAAATATGTAATGGGAGCATATAAATAATTGTCAAGGAAAATCAACTTCACAGGAAATTCATTGGAAAAGAAAGAAGGAATTAGGAGGGGTGAAAAATGGAAAGAAAAAGCCAAAAATAATGAAGACTATGCAAAGGCCATTATTTAAATCCCACTCTTGCCGAGGGTATGTTATTTATTTCTAGCAAAAGCATTCGAAAGTATCCTTGACAAGATGGGTTTTGTAGCATACAAGAGAAGTTTTTAGGAAAGCATCATTTCCCTCGGTAACCAGAGCTATACGGCATAGGAAGTTTTTTCATCTCTTGAAGTGGTCCATACGACCCGTATGGCTCCAAAATTCCGTATGGCATGTAACTTCGCCAATCCGCATGTTCGTACAACATTTCCATTCTCTCGTATGGCACCTTGATTGGGTTTTGCATCCCCTACAGTAGTTCGTGCATCCTCACGCACGATCCCTTGGGCAGTTCCTACAACCCATACGACACCCTATGCATTGTTTCGTATGGTTAGTGTAAATTTTGAGGTTCCAAGGTGAAGCAGTCACCGGTGAGGAGGGACCTCAAAGAGATCAATTTGGACTGGCCAGCACGAGTAAACACAACGGAAACACAAAGATATGATGGAGGCAATGCAGAACAAATTGATTAATTGCATGAAATTTAATTACATCCAACCGGTAACAACCGGGTTACAACATACCGGCTCACAGGCCTGGTAGAATAGGTCACAACCGGGACCTTGAATTGAAAGATCTATCTTCTATGTACAGTCTAGCTATCTGATTCTCTCCTTGATTCTCAATTGATTACATTCTAATGCGTAATTACAAATATATATATATATATATATCGATCAAAGGAACTAGTCGGCCCAAAAGGGATCAAAACTCGAAGAACAAGACCTAACATGAAAATAACAAGGTCGGCCTCCGCCAAGAGATTCCTCTGCAAAATCCAAAGGATGAAACGTAGATCACTGGAAAAGGCCAGCCACACACCAAGGAACATCAAGATCAACATCCAAGGCTCCGCAAGCTTCGGAATGGGTTTCGGTAGATCACCATAATAGGTCTCAGGCAACTGGTAACAAAGAACTGTCAATCCGGTAACAAGAAACTGTCATGGAAACCGGTAGCGATATCTTGCCAGAAAGTGATCCAAATGCGATGCAGTCTGAAAGCAAGAAATATGATCAAGTCTTCAAGTAGAATCCAACTCTACAGGATCTGGTGAGCCAAAACCGGGACACACAAAAAGGAAAACTGAAACTGCAAACAAAAAACAAAACAGAAAGGAAAATGTTTTTGATTGATGCAAGATTGTTGTGAACCGGGGATGCTCTTGCATCACAAGGAGTCATTGTCATACAAAAATTTCATCAAGTATGGATAGAGTATCTTGTCCACGTCGTACGGTGGGTACTTCATCCTATACAAAGCATATCTTTAGCATTGTACAATAGTGTCTGCATCCCATACAGGCCCTCAAACTAGCCATACGTCATCAACCTTAGCCAACATGTGGAGTTCTTATCGTGTCATACGTTGTACAGTCATCTTAGTGCCATCATTCTACACAACTTAAGCATATAGTGGAATGACATGTCGTCTTGAAATCTCACTAGAGAGTACAACTTGATCATAATTTTGACATGAAATCTCTATTTTCTTGCTTCTTCAACATTATTCTTGGCATCTTAAAAAGTAACAAAAATGATGTGCGCCATGGAGTTCTATGTGGTTCAAAAGGTCTTCAATTGGGCTTGGCGCTACCCGAGACCCAGGAGGGGCGTTGCCCCTCGACCCCGCTAGGGGCGCTACCCCCAGACCCCCACAAGGGGCACTGCCCCTCGACCCCATTGGGAGCATTGCCCCCAGACCCCCACTTGATTTTTGAAGAACACTACAACTTTGAATTTGCATGATACAAGTCATTGTCTACACTCTTGTCATTAGTCTTCCTGAATATTACTTGATGTATACTTGTGATCTAGAAGACGACTTTTTCTTTGGGGGAGGATGATCTAGTTAGCATACAATGTCTATTGTTATGTTCAATAATATATTAATTGTTTGTTTTTCACTCTCGGTTAGTTATAAGCATCGGTTGGTTGATAGTTGTGTTCCTCTTGGCAACCGTCAGGTCCTTTAAATATATTGTGTACGTCAAGGAAGGTAGTATGGTATAGTCGGGTGAACTGGAATCATTGGTTGAGCATCTCTAGTCTTCTTCTCTGTAATAATTCCATGAGGGAAGAAATATATATTTTACTCTTGTATCTGGTATGCATTGTCATCTCTATTATTACTTCTTGTATTTAATTTTTCAGATATAGCAATAAACATATATCTTCCTAATGGACCTAATCCTTTCCAAGAAGGAACCGGAAGCATTTAATCTATCTACCAATGAGTGTCAATGAGAGGAGGTTACTGTCATCATGTTGAAAATTTGAGATACATTCCTAACATTTTTTCTTCTCAATAAATCTGTTTAAATTTCCCCAATGATGATAAACAAGTAGAGCCTGAAGGCAAGGCTGTCATCAATCATGCACAAGGAGAGATGAACTGGAGAACAACAAAGGTGCATATATATAAATAAAATAGAGAAGCATGTCAAAATAAGAGAATAAGGAGGATTTAATGAAAGAAAAACCATAACAAAAGATAAGGGGAAAAAAAAGGAAATGCTATGATATCTTCCATGTCAAAATATAGAAACTACGCATAATGGAGTCGAATATTATGCATGAGCAAACCTAACATCTAATGTGTTCAAACCTAAAAATTATTCTGCATCCCTATCACCACAGAAATCAATAATTTCTAAAAAATTGTAAAGCTCGGACACAGCTTTCAAATGCAGATTTCACAAAAATAAGTGAAACAAACATTTAAGATATAAAAAGTGACCTATCCTAGCAGAAGATGACAGATGTGCATAAAGCAAAATTCCTCCCATAGAGTGACCTATAGCAAATAGTTTTCCATCCTTAGGCTTGGTCTGGCTCCGTATATAATCCATCTGCATAATCCATAAAATTGGAATTTTAGCAAATATATGCTGACTAAATAGAGGCTTCTTGTGAGTGCTGATGAATGACATAGAAGACAAAGAAAAGTTCCATGCAACTATAATCATCATAAGAATCACTTGAATACCACTTCCAATGAAAAACTTTAGACATAGAATGTTGAGAGAAAAGAGGATGATGAAAAGGAAGTAAAGTGAGATAAAAGATAAAAGAAATGTTAAAGTAAAAACAAAGCAAGGTAAAAGAAGAATGTCACGTCACCGCTGCAGGAATATCTTCTTTTAAATAGTTATCAAAGTCCCAATTATATTCCATAATCAGATCCATTTGTTTCTGATAATCGTCAATTTTTGAGCTGAGGCGTTCACGTAGATCAAAGATCTGTGATGGACCATCTAGCACCATCTTAACAAGCCTATGACTCATCTCTGCAATCTGTGAAGCAGTAGCAGAGTTTCGCCCCTCCTCAAACAGCTTTAATAGCTTTTCTTTAATTTCCATGAAGCGTTCTGAGGGTTGAGCATCTCCCCGAAGTTCAGATATCTGGTCAATTAATCTAGAAGCCATAGCCTTATATTGGCTTTCATTCAGAAAATTAGTCATTTTGTCTGGGAGTTGTAAAAATGCTTCTGACAATCTAGCTACCAATTCTGATCTCTCCTGGGCTGTTTCAAGTTCGTCTTCACTAGCAGTGCTGTTTTGAGTCTCTGCTTTAGAATCAATTTCTGTGAGACTCTGATCCGGTTTGATTAAGCAACCATTTGAGTCATCTTCACTCAGAGTATCCATCAACTCAATGGTAGTACCATTTTTAATACAAGTTTCATTTGCCGTAGTTCCCCCTTCTCTTTTACTCAGGCCAGCACCTCTCAGCTCCAAAATCCATGTGTCAAATCCTTGTCTAGACATATGGCGAGCGAATGAAGCCTACAAGAACAAATACAATACACAGAGAGCTAACAATATTAGCTGCTTGAAATATGTCACAATTACATACAGCCAAATACAGGATAAAAATCATAATACATGCTTGAGAAATATTTTGTATAGCAAAAGAAACCAGTCCATGACTTGATCATTTCATCCTTGTTATGTATCAAAAAAAAATACTATCACGGTTTTTTCTCAAAAATTGCTATCTTATTAGATCTTAAATGAATTCATAAGAAACAGTAGACTGATACAAAAGAAACACTCAGTACTTCACAAAACAGCAGGATAGTCAATCTGGTATTCTTGCCTTTCACTATGTCATACTAATTCTTATAAATTTGCATTGATCACATTTTTTGAAGAAAAATTATCGACTGAGTTGATTTTACCACATGAAATGAAAGAGATAAAAACTGAACTGGCATTAAACAGTTACTTTCTACAACATACAAGTGTACAGTACAGCTTCAAATTTCTTTATAATTTCACGTATAACTTTAAATGGAAAACTCCAATAACTGAATACTTGACTTCAGTTTTGGTAGAGGTATACCATCTGCATGAGTACAGTTCCTTGCTTTCTGGAATAAAACAAGATACCCTTGTTTTTATGAAATTGCCACTTTAAGCAATCCAGGAAAAAGCTACATCATGTTATTGTTACGCCCCTATTCTGCAATATTTATGGAGATCAAGCAATGTATCTCTCTCAAAGGTCATTTTTTTCTTACAACTTGGCAAAATGGTAGATTGCATGCCCAAGAGGAAAAATCATGCTAGCATTTGAGCATTCTTCAGAGAACTAGAGTGAGTTTATAGTAGACAAGATTGCTGATTTCAAGAGGAAAGCTATGGAAGGTGTAGATGCAGAAGGAGAGATTGGATTGGATGACATTGATGTAGCTGATGTTGAACATGAGGCAATGGAGCAGTCACTGCCATCTAGTATCAGGGTGAAGCCATAGGCACAACTTTGTAGGACAAGTGAGGAGCCACAATAGCATGTGAGGACTAGACCTTCTCCCCAATTTTTCACTAGGAAGAGGAAATTGTAAATTCTTGTATTTTTGTAACTTGCATGGGTATGCAATTTATAATGAGGATTATCAATGACAATCATCATATATTTATATCAGTTAGCAGCTGCTAGCTGTTGCATTCACATGATGATGGAATTTTGTACTCTGTTTGTATTCACATTTATAGAAAACACTTACCGAATTTTTTATAGTCTCATTTGATACATTTTGTAGCTTTCTTTTGCATAATTTTTTTAGAAATTTAAGTTATTGATTAAGTTTCCTAGTTTTTGCAAAGTCAAAAACAAATTGATCTACTGAGTCCGACTTGAGGCCGAGTATGTGAACTATGGTCTCAACAGTAGCATGCTCCAAAGAATTAATTCTCAATTTAGAATTTTTTTTGAGCTTCTTGGGAATTAACTCTAAAAGAAGATAAGAGTGTTGTGATATCCAAAGTCCATGTTGGTATATATTTTTCTCTTCTTGGAGAGTATTATCTTGATACAATCAAGTGTCTCCTCTACTTGAACTTGCCTCCTAGGGGAACTCCTCAAATGGAATCAATTGTATATGGTGGGTTGCATGAGGAAATGATGAATGGAAGGAGTCAAAGAAGAGGGTTTTGCGGATGAGGTGGATAAGGACAAGACATAGAAAGGGTTTTGGAAGTTGATCCCTGAGGATTACTTTTGGATGACAAAGGTGAAGGATGATGCGAGGGCATCCTAGGAGGAGACCTGAGAAAAGAAGTGGGAGGAGAAGTGGGAGGTGAAGGAGCAGCAACCTGGGAAACAACACATGAAGGCTTGGGATTCAACTGCATCTATGGAGGAGATCTGATGTTTTTCCTAGATACCAATTTTATCTTCCTTATCTTTGGAGCTGAAATCTGTCTCATATGAGGCCTTCAACTTCTTTCTCGTTTCTTCTTCACTGCATCTGCCTCCTCTAGTTCATGACTTGATTGAGGTACACTTGCTGACTTCTGACTTTTAATGTACCCAAAGCTCCTTTTGTAATATTGCCTTGAAGATAATCCGTACCTTCGTGCTATTACTACCTTCGTCCTATCCTGGATGGAGGTTTTCTCCTTGAGGACAAATTCACCAAAGATAGAATCTAGGAGATATGACCCTTCTCTAAATCAAAAATCCCTTCAAATAGCTCCTCAATAGAAATATTGACCAACTAACTAATAGTCACAAAAATATGTTCTTGCCTCTTGACTTTAAACTCATCAACACAATTGGCCTAACAGTCTCTTACTTTTTCAATGTGCACATACCTATTTCCAACCGCTTCACCATGAGGCTTTTTGTGTCATAGTGTCACTTTTCCTAGAAAAGTTGAAGTCAAATCTAGCAATCTCTCTGCCCATATATTTGGTTCTATGGTGATGGGATACCTGTATATGTCAATCTTAATTGGGAAGTAAGTGCCTTCTTATGCTTTCCTCTCGAAAGGAAATGTATCTCCAACAACTGCAGACAATACTCCACCAAGATGCTCTAATCACTTGAATACGTAAAAAACTCACATGTTGAGATTTTTCATCAATACAAGCACAGCAACAGCACTTCCTTGGCCTTCAGAACATTCTAGCACCTAGAGATCAAATCTCTAACTTTAAATGTTTTGGGCAATGAAAGTGTTCTCATTTTGATTACTTTGGCATCCAACACACTCTCAACCAGAAACCTACCAATCAGAAAAGCCCCTTCTCTGTCTTGCTGATATGTCTAGAGATGCCCTCCAATATGCCCACGTCATCCCTTTCCAAGATTTGAGGTCTCCCGAGATTTTCCTTCAAAAGCCTATGAAGCTCCCTCACTTCTAAAATTTCAATTTCCAACATATTGTTGTCATAAAAAGCACATAAAATGGAAGACACAAAAGAAGACATCTCTTACTCGGGATCATTCAACTTGCTCTTCTGCTCCCTAAAAGTTTTTATTGTCTTCAAAAGCATGATCCTCCTTTGGATCAGCTGTAACCCCCATACCAAGTAATTTTGCAGTTCCTATAGAATGAATCTGAAGGATGTTTGGTATCAGATATATGATTCCTGATTTTCCACAATCTGCCCAACAAACCATATGCTTTATTAATTGTTTGCATACATTGGTCAGAGACTTGACTGATCCAATTTTCATGATTCTCACATACACAAAAAGTTCATCAAGTTGCTTCCTTTGATAATCAATGAAGCTCCTTTGGCACCGGTTTTGAAATTGAAGCACTAAGAACAGCTAACATAAAATGGGTGGCAAATCCTCGCAACTCCTAATTTTTAGCCTCGAGGGCTACTTTGTCCTCAATATCCTTGATCACTTTTTCCATGATACTGTCAGAGGTGATCTGCAGCAAATTCAAGTCGCCTTCTCCTGATTGTGGGCCCAAATCAGTTTGTATTACCTGGAAATTGGAAGCCTCTACCTCATAGGCTGTCTTGCGGCTTGCCCTTAGAAGTAATCATCATCTCAACAACAACACGCCCCTAAGAATATTCCTTCAACCTAGCTTGCTTCTTTAGCCTTGAGTGCCAACTCTAAAAGAAGCAAAGAGAATGTTGTGATTTTTAGAGCCCATAATTGTAGAATTTCCTCTTCCTAGAGACTGATGTCTTGATCCAATCATGTATCTGCCCCACTTGAACTTGCCTTCCAAGGGAACTCCTCACAAGGAATGAAATGGCTATGGTGGGTTGCACACGGAAAGATGAATGGAAGGAAACAAAGAAGAGGGTTTTCAGGATGAAGTGGAGAAGAACAAGACACAGAAGGGGTTTTGGAAGTTGATCTCAAAAGGTTATTTTTCGGTGACTGAGGTGAAGGATGATGGAAAAGCATCCTTTAAGGAGACCCGAAACAAGAACCATGGGGAGAAGTGGGAGGTTAAGAAGGAGCAGCGAGCTGGGAAACAACATGAGAGGGCTCGGGATTCAACTGCATCTATAGAAGAGATCTTCATCTAACACTTTTCCTCATGACCAACTTTATCTTTGGAGCTGCAACTTTTCTCAAATGAGGCCTTCAACTTCTTTCTTCTTTCTTCTTTCTTCTTCATTGCCTGTGTCTCCTCTGGCAGCCCCTAATCCTAATATAATCTGAGAAGTAGAAATCCTGGGGGCTTTTTTCCCAACTTGATCGAGGCACACTTGCTGATTTCTGATTTTTACTCTTCGATCAATATTCCAAGTTTCAAGCAGGCCTTTGGCGAGTCCCACAACTCACCACTGGCATCCCATTCTTTTTTACTTAGCAAACTTCTGATATAAATTTTGCAATCATGCTTTGATTTCTGCCTCATGCATTGGAAAGCATTCATCATTAGCTACACAATGAAATCAATTTAGAGTTCAAATATACAACAATGAGCATGGGGCATGAGGAATTTGCAATGACTGCCTTGATAGGAAAATGGCTACTGTTTTCACACAAAAAAAGGGCTCTATATAAAAAATTGAATGGGTACCAACATATGTTATCAATAACCAGACACAATGGGAGAAATACTTACCACTTGTAGAGTTTGCTTACAACAGCAATTATCGATTATCACAGCTCTTTGGGATCAGCCCCATATGAAGCATTGTATGGAAGAGCTTGTAGAACTCCACTCAACTGGATAGGAGAAGATTGAATAACAGTTGAACCAGATTTTATACAAATGATGGAAAGAACAAGTTGTGAAGATTTGGGAATGTCTCACAGAGGTGCACGATAGTTAGAAGAGTTATCTTGATTCTCATAGGACTGATAACTGATAACGTTTATTCTGTGCAAGATAAAGTATTTGTGACAGTTAGCCCCCGTATGCTTTTTCCAAGGAACCAAATTATCCCCTAGATTTATAGGACCCTTTAAGATTTTAGAATGCATTGGTCTACAAGCATACAGATTCACTTTACCACCTAACATGTTTAGAACACACAATATCTTTAATGTTTCCATGTGGCAGAGGTATGAATCAAACCCCACACACAAAAATGACCAGTCTTCAATGAAGATGTTTTCTTGGCATTTGTGTTAAGTATTCTAGGACGTAGGGAAACACTGGCCTATTGGCCCCATCTTTTTATTTTGTAAAGTTGACTAACAAATGGGATTCAGAAGACTCAATCAATTAAAAGATAGGGCAATAAATAAACAACAAAAGCTAGTTTAAAGGGTAGAACCATCACAGACCTCAATAAGTCAGAAGAAATAGAGGAAAAAGAAAATGATAAAGTTTAGAGGCATGCTTTGTGAATAGTGAGACACAAGGGATTACAAATTCAAAAAAAGAAAAAAAGCAAGGAAGGTGACTGATGCAAATCAGGGATTCCAAAACATATGGTGAAACAAAATCCCCAAAAAGTTGGATCTCGGCTTATTAATAGCTTCAAGGATGAGCTAACAAGACTCTCTGCAGTTTAAAAATGGCAAGGATAAAAATACGAAAAGCATTAATCAGGACTTGACAGGACATGGATGTGATTAAAAAGTTAGGCAGTGTTGTGGAGTAGAAAAGTCCTTAGAGATTTAAGCAGTGAAAAAAGCATAGAAACAATGTGAATATTCTTCCAAAATTTATCTATGACACAGCTAGGGGGAGCTTTTGACTGATTAAGGCAATAAGACTTATCATTTAACCTACATAATTAATCTTAAGTACTGAAAGTCTGAAACAACCTTGGGATATCTTGTAAAGGTAATGAAGATTGAATTAGAAAGCTTCTAGTAAAAACTGTGAGAATTTTCACATCAACATTTCAGATCACACTCCATGATCCATCATTACGAAGAGGGAAAAACAGAGTATGATACAAAATGTTGATGCAAAGATGGATCACAGAGTGCAATCTGAAATGGCTCTTATCATCCTCATTTCTGATGTTTTCCAAAATGTAACAAACCCTACAAATTTTTGCTTAAAATGTGTCATTTTTGTCTCCAAGGCACGTTTTACAAGGTGCCAAACTCACATTTGTTAGTGTCAAATCATTGGGGGGTGTCTTAGCCATCATTGTCCAAGTTTTGGTCTTCATTTTCCTAGCTTTTTGTGCAATTTCGGGTCACAGAGCGGTCACTGCAGGTTGAAATTTTACTCTTAAGGCACACTTCTCGAGGCAAAAATTTTGTTTTTTGTTGAACTGGACTGATCTTCAGTCCATCCTCAATTCACGTTTCAAATTTCATCACGTTTCGAGCTCGTTTGCTATGTTTTTTCTTCCTGACTACAGGTGGGAAATTTTCTTTTGTTTGCAAGTTTTAATTTTCTCTTGTTTTAGTGTTGTAGAGAAATTTTAAAACAATTACAAGTGCACTTTATTTAAAACTTGTCACTTGTAACTTACTTTTTATTTCCCCCTTGTTTTTTTATGACTTTTAAGTCATTGTTGGAACTTTTTGGACAAATTACAAGTGAATTTAAATTTACAAGTTTAAAAAGAACTTGTAATTTCTTTTAAAAGTTCCTACTTAAGTGATTTTTAGATGTAATAGCGATTTTATTTCCCAATTACATGTTTTATGTCCTTTAAGACATTTTAAACTTGTAAAGGGGATTTTATTTCCCTATTACAAGTAATTTTGACATGTCTTTTTGTTCTTTCCTCTCACAAACTCGAATTTGCCTTGGGAGTTGAAAAAGTGAAACAATTAAAACTTGTAAAAGGGTTTTTAAAACCCGATTACACGTCTTTTGCAAGCATTTTAACTTGTTTCTTCTTCCAAAAAACCCGACCTGAGTTTTTCTCCAAGGAGTTCGTTATTGAAGAGTTTGAATCCATTTCTTTTGCTTTGAATCTGGATTTGATGGTGCCAAGTGTTGAGGGAAAGAGGCGTGGGAGATCTTGCTTCCATTTTTTATGGTTTTCTTGCCACGTTTTTGCCCTTTCTTAAGCACTTTAAACCAGCAAGTCGTGGCCCTTTTGCCACGTTTTTTGCCTCCTTTCAATCTGTTTTTGCAACATGTATGGAGGCGTTTTTGGTCTCCTGACCGAAGCAATTCATCTCTTTGCTTCCATACGTGGGTTTGCTAGGCGTATTGACCCATTCTTTCTCCTCCTTGGATGTCGTTTTTGGTGCTTTTGGTTGAAATCCGAGTTTGCTTGGGACATGGCAAGGGTTTTCAATGTTTTAGTTTTGCTCTCTATTTAAAGAGCTGGTTCTTCCTTTCATCTCTTTGAAGGGCATTTTGATCAAGCAAGATATGTATTTTTCAGTTTTGTTCTTGCTTTCTTTTGTTGTTTCTAATTCCTTGATTGATCATGCTTTGTAAATATTTTGTTCTTGTTTGAATTTGGATTTTAGAATGTTCTTCCCAATTGATAAGTCATTTGCAATGCAAGTTGTGAATGTGTATGTTTTTCCCCTTTTCATTTTTCCCTATTTACTTGCAATCGGGATTTTAAAACCCGATTACAAGTGCAAGTTGTAATGTTCTCTTTCTTAATTTCAAGCAATCAGATGTTAATCTAACCAATTAATTATAATCAGACTGTGAATAAACAGTAATAGTAATAAAACACAAGACACAAGATGCCAATACCCTGGGAAAACCTCCCTCTTGGAGGTGAAAAACCCAGCCTTAAATATGATATGTATTATCTCAATTGTAGGCAATTACAATATAGCAAACCTATCTCAGATTGCTGTCCAAACAGCAAGTTGACAGGGTAATGAAGGATGCAGCCCTAATCAACAGTAGATGACCAAAAGGGAGGATCAGCAGCACATGACAACAATAGGCTGGAGCAGAATTGCAAAAGATCTTGACAACTTTGCCCAACAATATCCTTGACTGAATTCGCACAAGTGAAGAGTTCGCTAAAATGTAGGAGAGCAAATTGCATTTGCTAAGAATGATTGTATGAATGACTTCATCTTCAAGTGGATTATATACCATCCTTTTTGGCGCTAAACATCCTCAAGTCGGCTTGCAAGATAAATAATTAATATTATACATTTTCCCACGTTAGGTATTGGGTCCAGCCCAATAGCCACCACGTTACAATTGAGCCCAGCCCAAAACATAGTTAATTGTTACATTTGGGTCTACCCTATCTACAAGTTACATTCAGTATAGGACCACAAGTTACATCGCCTAATTAGGGTCAGACCAAATTGCAAGTTACATTTATAGGGCCTGTCCTATCCACAAGTTCCATTAAATATAGGTCTTGCCCAAACAAGACATAATTACAAGTTACATGTATTTGGGCCCAGCCCTAAGTTCAATTTACATAATAGATAATACATGTGTATTTTAATTGTCATTGACAACATTAAAATAGAATAGATAGGTATCCGAGCTAGCTAATATTTCAACACTCCCTCTTAGCTAGGGAGGATAGCTGCCACTTGTCATGATCCATTCATGACCTTCATCTTGCATTGCCTGCAAGGAGGAATGTATAAGCTCCATAGAGTATACTTGCAATAAAACACATAAATATCATGAACTCATTTTATGATTTCCATCTTGCATTGCCCGCAGAGGGTGGAAGAGGTCTTACACCTCAGCCTTCTCCCAGAGAGGGATACACTGTCATAATCTTCCATCTTGCACCCAAGCATAGAGTGGAGTTACATAACCATTGTCCTCCATCTTGCACACAAGCATAGAATGAAAACATAGTCCTCCATCTTGCACACAAGCATAGAATGGATTCTAATAAACATAATCCTCCATCTTGCACACAAGCAAAGAATGGAATAAACATAATCAAAATATTGTAGTCTTCCATCTTGCACACAAGCATAGAATAAAACTACATAACATAATCTTCTAGCTTGCACACAAGCATAGACTGGATCCACCTTACATGACCCGCAGAGGGTGGAGAGGATCTTTTCTACCATCTTACATTGCTCGCAGAGGATGGTAACAATTACTCTTCTCCCTGAGAACATTACACTACCACCTTACATTGCCCGCAGAGGGTGGTTGATACAACACAATGTATCACTGAGGTTGAGACTCCCTCTCAACCAAGGCGGTGTTCTCCACAGCTCCAAGTCTATCTTTTGAAGTACTCAAGCTTCAAGAAACTTGGTGAGAACATCTGCAACACAACATTGTCCTGCCATAAAACACTGAATTGTCAGGTATCTCTATACAACCCTGATGATAAATCAAAGCAACATAACAAGAATTTTGAGAAACCACACAACTTCTCTTGATGCAACACTTGCAACAATGTATTTAGCTTCAGCAATACTCAATGCAACTGAGGACTGTTCCTGTAGATTCAAGAGATCGTAGCGGGTGAATGCTTGAAGTGTTTTCCTTGTCTGTAACACTTCTTAACCAATCTGAACCTAAGTAGTCTTCTAATGATGGCAGCTTCAACCCATAATCAATTGTGTCTTGCAAATATATCAAAATATGCTTAGCTTTGATTAACTGAAGCACTCACCGATCAACCTGTCTCTATTCAGATGAATCTGCAAGATCATAGTTGGCTGCAGACATACTCAACTTCTTCAAGTTAGTTTCCATGTAAGTTTACAATCCATTATTTTATAACAATAGAAAACTTGACTTAGAATAATTTCATTAGATCCTTGCCACACTTCTAACCTAGAAGTAATGCATTTTAGTTTTAGATCTTCCATCTCAATTCTGAGCTAATTCTTTCTTATATCAAATCATGAGACTATCTTTATCAGTCAGAGTTAGATCATCCACATAAGGAATCAGAATTAGCATTTCAAATACTTTAAGGAACAAGTTTTACAAAACCCTAGGCTTATCAAGTACTCTTTCATACCAAGAGTTTTATTGAAGATCATAGGGCTCCCTCTTAATCCTCAATGTCAGACTGATAGCCAAGCATCATAGTATCATAAGTATTCATAAACAAGGATGAAAAATGCCAACTTCACCTTTTATGAATTGGACCCATGGCGCAATTATGATCATGACATATCTTCAAACTTCTTCTAATTGAGTGTGAAAATCCTTATGCCTTATTTCAAAGCTCCCTCTGAAGCCACATCAATCCAAGCTTATGGATTTCTGATGTCAGTATGGCCTTGGCCCTCAACATGCATCACCTACTATATGAGGTTATATAAAAATGACCTTGGGTGAGGATCACAACATTCATGATAAGTTAGATGCATCCCTTTAACAATATAACCAATGATACATAGAATGCTCAGACAATACTTATGTGACACAAATTAAAAAGGCCAGCCTGTAGCATACAAACTGAAACTTGTACATCACCATACAGGTTATAACAAAAACTCAATCAGATCATAGATGAGGAATTACTAATACCTTTTAATAGTGAAGTACCACATGATGGTGACATAGAATGTTTACAAGGAGAGTGAAGTATACTTACCAATGAAGATACTAACCAAGCAATGATAGTTAGAGCCTGAAAGAGAACTATACTTCCATGAATCAATAGCAATTAGTAAGCTGCAGTATAATCAAAATAATTCTGATAAAGGATATAAAGGTATTTCAGACCAAACCTCTAGTCATCCAACAGCAAACACATCAAAGGAATTAATCTTCGGATCAAGCATAAAACAGCAGTATAATATTATTTTCAGATTTGCCCTTTTTTAGCACTCCAAATTCCAACAACTGCTGGTGGTATATGTATATGTGTGTGTGTGTGTGTGTGTGTGTGTGTGTGTGTGTGTGTGTGTGTGGTCCCCTAATGGTAACCTGTTATATTAAGATCTATGCATAGCGATTACAATATGGGAACACTATTGTCAACTAAGCTTGGTTTGGACCCTGCACAACAGATTAGTCAACATTTCCATCATGCCTTGATAGACTATGTACATATCATAGTTATGACACAAATACAGAGTATCATCTCTATCACTTTTATAACATCTTCTAATCTCGTATCACTTGAGATTCAGAAGCAAAGGTACAACATATATAATGCAAGTTAACTTATAGCATATGCATTATACATACAATGATATAGTATAGTGAAATAATGCACTGTAGTGCCGTATAAATTTTCACAATATGCTGATATACAAAGTAGAATAATCATGCATTTGAATCATTGCAAATCAATAACTCTCAATAGAGTATAATCAAGAATGATATCACTTTCTGATACAACTAAACTCATCTCAAAGAATGCCTACAACAATATGCATATATAATGTTCTTTATTCAAAAACTGAAATAAAATTGTCATCCTCTTAAATAAAAGAAGTAACAAAATATACAAATGCGTCCTTGAATAACTTAACAAATAGTACTTCCTTTTCAAATTCGTTTTGAATTTCTTTTAACAAATAAACAATAATAATCATCTTGAAAATTGCTCAACTGAAATAGTGATCATCTTAACAGAATAGAAGAAAACCTGTTACCATAATACAACTTCACCAAAACTGAGCACCAAATCTAAACTAGTGTTATTGAAAAGTAAACATTGATCATATAACCACAAATCCTTGAATGATCAAACTAAACCATAGGCCGGAGACATCGAACAAGGGTTAAGAATTAAAAAAAAGGTATGTTTTTAAATAACCAATTGGAACAAGGGTATGCAAAACTATGATAAACATAGATTACAATAATCAAACCCTCAATTCATAATACTGGGGTATACAAAATATAAAAAGGAACTTGAACTAGGGTTTACATGAACAACATTAACCACTGTCTATTCCAAACAGTATACCCGAACAAGGGTTTGAATACTAGTCTTAACTTTTAACATAGTAAGTCTCGAGGACAACATACGGGTTTAGCTCCATAACAAAGATTATATAACTTTTCTTGCAACAAGCCCTAACAAGGGCTTACAAAAACAAAACTAAATACATTTAACAAAAATGTTACTTCAGAGGCAAAACCCATACTAGGGTTTTACGAACAGTTGCAAATAATATTTCCTTAATACACAGCTAAATTTATTTTTCAAAATATAAGTTTAACACAAGCAAAACCACAATAATGCAGAGATAAACAACAACACGCAACTCTACTAACACAATAACCTTTTTCAAGATTATACAAACAACGATAAAGTTTAGGGAAACGAAAACACCTGAAACCACCTCATGTTTCATGTTGTGCTCACACTGTAGGTAACCACCTCCAAACTACCATCATGATGCCACAAGCCCTAGTTGCCCTGCATGCCCTAGCTCGAGGGCACACAAAGATGAAATAATAGAATGCATGATTAAATCTGATCACTAGTTAGTACGAACCTGGCTCTAATACCATGTTAATTTCAAGCAATCAAATGTTAATCTAACCAATTAATTATAATCAGACTGTGAATAAACAGTAATAGTAATAAAACACAAGACACAAGACGCCAATACCCTGGGAAAACCTCCCTCTTGGAGGTGAAAAACCCAACCTTAAATATGATATGTATTATCTCAATTGTAGGCAATTACAATATAGCAAACTTATCTCAGATTGCTGTCCAAACAGCAAGTTGACAGGGTAATGAAGGATGCAGCCCTAATCAACAGTAGATGACCAAAAGGGAGGATCAGCAGCACATGACAACAATAGGCTGGAGCAGAATTGCAGAAGATCTTGACAACTTCGCCCAACAATATCCTTGACTGAATTCGCACAAGTGAAGAGTTCGCTAAAATGTAGGAGAGCAAATTGCATTTGCTAAGAATGATTGTATGAATGACTTCATCTTCAAGTGGATTATATACCATCTTTTTGGCGCTAAACATCCTCAAGTTGGCTTGCAAGATAAATAATTAATATTATACATTTTCCCACGTTAGGTATTGGGTCCAGCCCAATAGCACCACGTTACAATTGAGCCCAGCCCAAAACATAGTTAATTATTACATTTGGGTCTACCCTATCTACAAGTTACATTCAGTATAGGACCACAAGTTACATCGCCTAATTAGGGTCAGACCAAATTGCAAGTTACATTTATAGGGCCTGTCCTATCCACAAGTTCCATTATATATAGGTCTTGCCCAAACAAGACATAATTACAAGTTACATGTATTTGGGCCCAGCCCTAAGTTCAATTTACATAATAGATAATACATGTGTATTTTAATTGTCATTGACAACATTAAAATAGAATAGATAGGTATCTGAGCTAGCTACTATTTCAACACTCTTACTTGCAGTCAGCCTTCCAGAACCCGAAATTGGTCCAAAATGCACTCAAATAAACTTGAAAATGAGTCTCTAAGGTCCAATTAGAAGTGCAAACTTGTAGTTACCCATTACACATATGAAGTTGCATGTTTGTTCTCCATATTTGCAAGTTAATGCTCTTGTTTTTCCACACATGTAATGCAATTTCCAAAACCCGAAATTCCCTTGTGAGCCCATTTTTGCATCAATTTATCCCTTCCTATGTCAGTCTTGTTTGCACGCACAACCTACCAAATCAATAAATTAAGGCATGGGCCTTATTTTGCAAGCAGATTTCAAGATTGGAGGATGATACAAAGAAGAGATACAACAACAATTCATGGATGCAAATTATAGAATGCTTTCAAGACAGAGATGATCATGACATGAAAAGAGGAAGGCAGCCCTTTCCCTCTTAAAGAAATGGTACTACCCCAAGCCTGTGAAAGGTTGGAGTTCGCTGGTTAAAGACACAAAGACTATCAAGGGTGCAAGTTCTTGTCCTAGTTCAAGATGTCATTCGCCTCGATCACAGAGCATCCTGAAGCAGCATGAAGATTTTCAAAACAGAGGATGATAGAGTTAGAGTCATGTCTTCGGACACATAGAATAGTTTCAATTATGCATTTGTAATTTTGTTTTGACAAATTACGTGTAATGTCAAATTTGTAATTGCAAGTGTCACTTTACTTGCATTTTTATTATTACATGTAAAGCAACTACAAGTTGAGTTAGATTAGGACTGTAGTTGGAATAAGTTTTGGTGGTTGAGAGAATTTCTCAAGTTAGTTGGGATCCTCCCACCCTTTTCTCAAGGCTCCTCTCCTATAAATACTTGAGGGTGTCTATTGTAATTTTTATCTTTTGGCAATGCAACAAAATTCTGCTAGTTTGTATGTGCACTCTAAGACTTTGAGCTTAGATGTAAATGAAATTGTTTTCAATAAAAGAGGCAATTGTGTTGAGACTTTGTGCCAATTCAAGTTGTTATGTGACAACATTTTCTGAAGTTGATTGTGAGTTTTGTTCTATTGTTCAAGAGGGATTTAAATTCAATCTTGCAGACTTTGAGTTGCTAATTGTATTTAGAGTTATATGTTTGATTTGGTCTTGCAGACTTTGAGCTACTTATCATATTTGAAGCTAGTGTGAAAAGCTCAAGTGGGAAGATAGCTTGTAGACTTTGTGTTGCTTCTATTTTTAAGACTTGTGCATGCAAGGTGAAGTGCATCATGTAGTTAGACTTTGAGCTGCTACATTTTGTGCTTAGTTAACAAAAAATCATCTAAAAAGGTTGATAGGAGAATAGATAGTTGAAGACTTTGTGCTTTCATTTTTGTATGCCCATCTCGGGGAAGTGACGGAGGTCTTTGTGCCTTATGGAAACGTTGTTTCCCTTTATGTTCCAAAAATCCTACAAAAAAGTCTCATTTTTGTATTTGTTGTTATTTATTTCCAATTGCTATTGTTTTTCTGTGAAGAGAAAAGAGTATAGTTTTTCTTGAAAGAAGAAGAAAGACTGTTGTCTCACCCATATTAGATTAGTTTAGTTTGTAGATAGGGGGAGCCTTCCCTAAATTAGGAGAGTATCATACTCACACACTGTGGCTGAAACCACAATTTTGCACATCCCTCAGGGGTACAAAATTTTCAACCAACAGCTCCAAAGGAAATGAAGACTTAAAAATACCAATAGAAGTATCTTGTGTAAGGCCTAGACTAAGCTAAAACAGCTTTTAACCCTACTGCATTGCAAATAGGTAGTTTGAAAATCAATTGGATCCTAAATCTATGTTTAAAAGGGATGTGAAGAACCTAGTTACGAACGGATCTAACCTTGATATGCATTCATAAGTTTGTAAGGTTTAGATGGAAATGCAATTAAGCTTCAGGTTAAAGTTTATGCTGCAGAAGATTAAAAGTTTCTGAAATTAGCCCTAAGAGTGGTGCCAAACACTTTTTCCAAGGAACCATCCTAGATTTATGGTACCCTTCGAGATTTTAGAATGCATTGGACCAGTAGAGTATAGATTAGCTTTACCATGTAACATGTTCAGAATGCACACTGTGTTTCATGTTCCATGTTGCAAAGGCACGTTTCAGACCCCACACACATAATCAACTAGCCTTCTATGTAATATCCCTTATATTTTGAGCATTTAGATTCTATTTGGAGAGGATCTAAACTATTTATTTATTTGTTCATGTATATTACTATTAACCATTATTCACAAAAATATTAAATAAATATTGATTTGCATTTATAATCACTATCAATATTTATTATTAACCAGTATTCACAATAATTATTAATAGCCACAATAAATATTAACTTACATTAATAATTTCAATAATAATTACTATTAAATAATTCACAATAATTATTAAATAGACACAATAAATATTAATTTGCAATCATTAATAAT
Source organism: Cryptomeria japonica (assembly GCF_030272615.1). Classification (NCBI taxonomy): domain Eukaryota; kingdom Viridiplantae; phylum Streptophyta; class Pinopsida; order Cupressales; family Cupressaceae; genus Cryptomeria; species Cryptomeria japonica. The sequence goes on along the minus strand of NC_081405.1, from coordinate 453,123,117 downwards.
TACTATTAAATAATAATACAAACCATATCTTAATAATAACAATTCAGATAGATTGATTAACTATAATCAAATTCGATGATCCACAAGTAATTTGTTACTGTAAAAGACTTGTGTAAGGGGTCACAATCCTTGCAAGAAAGTATACGTTGGAAAGGGACATAACCTTCCACCCATGCCAAAGGAAATATATGTGCAACACTTCGAACATTCCAAGGGCAGCAAGAAATCAAAACTGGTATAAGAAATCAGACTTCAGATATATATATAGCTATTGGCATTGCATCCATAGTTTAAGGGAAAAAGAGGAAATGAGGAATACACCAGCAGTCACATTGACCGGGGAAAACACTACAGGTATGAATATGAGGTTTCCTGGTAATATTATTAATGCAATTTAATATTATTGATGCAATTTATTATTATTAATACAATTTAATATTATTAATACAATTCAATATTATTAATACAATAGGCTGCTATTACTATAATATAATATTGTTAATACAATAAGCTGTTGTTAATATAATAATATTGTTAATACAATAAGCTGCTGTTAATATAATAATATTGTTAATACAATATGATGCTGATAATATAATATAATATTGTTAATTCAATACAATTAATATTATTAATAGAATTAACATTAGTACAATTTAATATTATTAACCCAGCACAGAGGATGCAAGTGCTGCGATTTGGTATGGATGAATTAAGATAATATAACGACATATATATATGCATCATTAATATTCATGCACTTCAATTATTTATTTTCTTCTCTTGTTCATATATTTATAACTTATTCCCTTTGCATCCATGTGCTTTATATTTTGTAACATATTTTATGTATATGCATAATGAGAATAATGCTCGAAGATCGTGATGTATAATTTGTATGTTTTATCTGTTGAGACATGGACCAGCTAGGACTCGAACCTAGGACCTTCCATACGCTGCTGGAGTGCTCTACCACTGAGCTACTGGCCCCTCTTGGACCAGTCCACCATCGGTCCGAGTGTGGCTTATTTCCAACACCAACACCCCTCCTTAAGCCACACCTCTCGTGTGCTTGGGGCTCCTAGCCTGGACCTGGCTCTGATACCATGTAAATGATGTTCAATTTACATTCAATATGCAAGTTATATTCTATTAACTTAATCTTGTTGTATATATTATTGACTTAATGTATGAATCTGACTAACTTCTTGTTTGTGGCAGGTGAGAGGAGCATTTTATATTTTCTATGTCCTATCTTACGAATGCCACTTAATATAAGTATATAACAAATGGGGCACGGTCAAGCAATGCCTTGGTTGGTCATGACCGATCAAGACATTACTTGATCGTGCCTCTTTGTTTATACTAAACAAATGCATGTTCAACGTAAATGCCAATCGGTGTGGGAGGAGTATTACAACCGATGTCTATCAGTGTTCCCTTAATGCTAACAGTCGATAGTTATCAGTGTGTTAGCCTTAACAACCGATAACTATCGGTGCAGACTAACACCCGATAACTATCGCTGACCTTTGTTATATTGCCACCCGATATCATATGCATCCCGATATATTATATGCAACCCGATATATATTAATCGGTGTTTTCATTAATCATTTAGTTATCAATATTTTAATCGATATACATATAAATACAAGATTTATTAGATCAATGAACATAAACAAAATACATAGTATGATTATCAATAGGCTGTTTATATGCAAATGTAAAATGGCTATCAAAGAGGAATTAATTGCTTGAAGGTTTTATCATAGTTATCGATATGATAAATGATTGAATGAGAGACTTCATTTATCTCTCATTCAATCATTTATCTTATCGAAGCTATCATGCATTAACACTCCCTCTTAGCTAGGTAAGATGAATGTGGACAATATATTCAAGCATCACAATTCAGTTGATAGTAATCATTTTAGACATTCATGGGAAATCATACCACCTAATCATTTGGTATGAAGTATCACCTAAACATGTGATACTGAAGTCCATCACATCAATCTTGTGATTGACAAGATATCACTTAAGCATGTGATATCAGTATTGCCTAAACACGCAATACTTAAGGATAATCAAATGAGAAAGATTTAAATTCTCATCTTAGAAAATCATATCACCTAATCACATGATATGAAGTATCACCTAAACACGTGATACAAATGTCCATCACGTCAATCTTATGATGACAGGATATCACCTAAGCATGTGATATCAATATTGCCTAAACATGCGATACTTAAGGATAATCATATGAGAAAGATTTAAATTCTCATCTTAGAAAATCATATCTCGGTCACCTAATGACATGATATGAAGTATCACCTAAACACGTGATACAAATGTCCATCACATCAATCTTGTGATGACAGGATATCACCTAAGCATGTGATATCAGTATTGCCTAAACACGCAATACTTAAGGATAATCATATGAGAAAGATTTAAATTCTCATCTTATCCAAGTTGTGGTATGTGCACAAAACACTTTATACAAATGTTTTACCACAACACAATCATGGTACATCCATGACACACCAGAGATCCAACATGATAACTGGTTTGGACATTATAAGATCGTCACCTTACAATGTCTACATACAAGTGTTCATTATCTTGAGAGATCGTCACCTCTTAGATATGAACCCAGAGGATAAAATCCAAAATGTCCTTTCATGACAAAGAAGTTTACACATTAAACATCTTATTGATATGCAAATACAGATTACAAAGCAAATTACCTTTCTATCATACGTAAACCTTTTCTGAAGTAATCAACCTTCACTCTAGAAAGAGGTTTGGTCAGAATATTTGCAGTTTGATCTCCAAGGGAAAACCCTCCTACTCGAGGGAAAAGAAAACCCAGCATAACATGTCTTCTTTATATATCAGATATGTCTAGCAATAATGCAAGATACAGGCCCAATATATGTTGCTTCACTCCTTGAAGCAAATTTCACAAGAACAAATCTGATTGGCCTTCTTCACAGGATCGATCTGCTCTAACTAATATATAAACTGCTCTCCATATAAATTGAATGGATCAAAGAATGAGTTTGCATCTTCTATATATATATATGAGGGAGGCACCCTTTCACAAGGGGTCGGTCCTCAATGACACCATATGTCTCTTCATAAGGGTGGCCACTACAACATCAACACTCCCTCTTAGCTAGGGAGGAATCCTTGTTAATAATATAGTCATGAAATGACATCCACCATGGCTGCTCCTAGAGAGTGGAACACGATTCATCACGGTACTCAACATGATGACATCCATCATGGCTACTCCCATGTATGAGAATGCATATGAACACAAGTGCTCATCACGGAGTTGCTCAATGTGATGTTTTCATCTCATCATGACGTTCACCATGACTACTCCCAGAGGGTGGAACAAGGGCCTTCACCTCAAACTTCTCCCTCACAGAGAAGAGTGTATTAATAAGAGCTTGCTCCTCAAACTTCTCTCTCACAGGGAAGAATGCATTAAGCATATCTTCATGATGGTGTGGCTCCCTCTGAACCTGATATCAACCTTCTGACCTCCTTGTCTAAGGTTGCTTCTGATGAAATGTTAGACTCCCTCTAAATCTGATATCAACCATCTAACTTCCTCTTCGAAGAACCAGATCGCAAGGACAAACTGTATGGGTTCTTCTTCTTCGATAAATTCTTTACCGCCATCAACTCAGTCCTATGACTGCAAGCATCGAGTTCTTTCTCCCTTGAATGAAATCTCATATGCTTCTTGGTCTGTCCTTTCTTTATCTCGAAAGATCACCTGCAAAAAGACTTATAGAACTCTAGCATGTATTTAGCAAATTCATCACTAGTAGCATAAACAAGAGCCCCTATGGTCAACATTGCTTCCTCATGGACTGTTGCACTTCTGCAGGCAAATACTTGTTTATAGAATGGAAATGCGAAATCTTAGAATCTCCACTAAAGTCCCCTCCATATTCTTCCTGAATTCTTCATCACAAATAGTACTTCAAAACTCTATAGCCTAAAGAGCAATAAGCTCTTCATCACTTTTAACTGCTTTTGTTGTGATTCTAAAGATGTCCTGCATGTAAGGGGCAAGTTTCTCATAGTACGTTGAAGAAATTGAAACAAGATATTCAAATGCAGCTTGTCATGTGCGGACACCTACTGACAATGTTGATTCACATTTCACAAATAACACGCATAATGTAATTGCATGAATTAATAACTACATATGAAATTCATGACCATTAATCAAACATGGATTACTTATCTCTTTGTTTATTAGTCGTCCTCGCAATCCAACAATTGTTCATTCCTGATGCTTTGCACTTGAAGATTTAGATCTCATTTGATGGTTGCTCTTTGATACACATACTTTTAGTTGTTGTGTTCATCTAACATAACCAGGATCTGTGAGATGTTGAGCCCATATGCCATGCACAGGACACTCAACAGTATCACTGTGGCATCGATCTTCCTCAATAATCTTCCCAGCCATGCATTCAAATGAAAACCCTTCTCTGCAAATCTGTGCATGCTTATGGAAAGAGAGCATCGAATTGGTTTTGTCTATAGTAAGACCGTCGCTTCTCATGTCGCTCTCTGACTGGCAAATATATGAGTATAGTTTCCAATGTTGTGGCGCTAGCACCAAACAACATTAAAGATAAACCTTAATGCCCAATTCAATAGATGGAACTACCAATCACAAAAAGATAAACCTTAATGCCTAATTCAATAGATGGAACTACCAATCACAAAAACTTGCTAAGTGATTTGATACACAGACAATCCATCAGATTTATGTCAGATCGAGATCTTGCCGCCTCCCTCGAACTTTCGTTGTTGATCAATTTTTATTTTATTTTTTTATTTTTATTTTTATATTTTTTTTATTTATTTTTTTTATTACTTCGGCAATTTGCTCTAGTTTCATAAAGACATTTGTGACTGCATCTTGTCTACATGTAATTACATTGTCCAAAGGTGTCTATTTCCGGTCATCTTGAACATCTACTTCAGCTCCCTTCTCAAAAGCAAATGAAACGTATTTGTGTGACCCTGCCGAGAAAACAAGATGAAGAGAAGTCTCTCCATCTTCATTTTTGTTTGGAGTATTTATCAACTGTTTTCCTCCATCGCATTCCTCCAGAAAAAAATCCTACAACTTTTATAATAGCATCATCTTCAATACACCTTACAACATCTAGGGTTGTCAATGCATTATCTATTAAATAAACTGATCCAACCCGAGCTCCGTAATCTAATAAACTCATCACTACCAATATAACATGTCCTGCCTTCTTTTCCAACCGACTAGGAGCATGGCCACCGGCTACAACGATTAGAAGCTTGTTTTAAAGATCATAATTTCCGATCTGGTTGTTGCTCTTCCACATTGCATTGCTTTGCAGTATCTACTTGGAACATGGAAGATCATCTCTCCCGCATTTTGATGCTACATACTCTATCATCTTTGTAGCACAATTGTATCCGTAACTGTGTTCACGGGGTGTGTGTACTATGTCATTGCCTCTGCAAAAACAGCCAGCGATAATATCCATCAACTTACGTTTCATTACTCTATGAATGTGATAGACCTCTTCATGCGGCATGTTCGATCCCATCCTCGTACAGAAAGGCACTTGACAAGATAATCTTGTCTCATGGTACGAATGCCCGACAATTGATCATACAATCGTTGTTGTCTGATGATAACAAGGCACTGCGAACAAGTGTTCATCCAAAGTGCACTGGTTACTCCTTTGATATTATGGATAGTTAGAGACACATATCTGCCATCAAACTTTGACTTGCAACCTTCCTTATTGCCTTGTTTGATTCACATAGAATCGCTCCCTGGTGATTCCACAAAGAACTTGGCTCTTAATGTGCAAACTGTAGTTAATTCCCTAAGAGTAGAGTTGATCTCCTTTAATATCCAGATTGCATTAGAATAGGCAATCAGGATATCCAAATCACCATGCTCAAAGAAGTTCAGACCTAGACGAGGAGTTGTCTGATTGCTTCAACAAATCTGATAGGATCTTCAAATTTGATGGCACTACCCATTAGAAGAATTTTGATGTTGAATATATGCTTGTTTGAATTTTCCACAAAATTGAACAGCCTCAGGTTCGATTTAACTTGGCTCTGATACCATGTAAATGATGTTCAATTTACATTCAATATGCAAGTTATATTCTATTAACTTAATCTTGTTGTATATATTATTGACTTAATGTATGAATCTGACTAACTTCTTGTTTGTGGCAAGTGAGAGGAGCATTTTATATTTTCTATGTCCTATCTCACGAATGCCACTTAATATAAGTATATAACAAATGGGGCACGGTCAAGCAATGCCTTGATCGGTCATGACCGATCAAGACATTACTTGATCGTGCCTCTTTGTTTATACTAAACAAATGCATGTTCAATGTAAATGCCAATCGGTGTGGGAGGAGTATTACAACCAATGTCTATCGGTGTTCGCTTAATGCTAACAGCCGATAGTTATCGGTGTGTTACCCTTAACAACCGATAACTATCGGTGCAGACTAACACCCGATAACTATCGGTGACCTTTGTTATATTGCCACCCGATATCATATGCATCCCGATATATTATATGCAATCCGATATATTATATGCAACCCGATATATATTAATCGGTGTTTTTCATTAATCATTTAGTTATCATTATTTTAATCAATATACATCTAAATACAAGATTTATTAGATCGATGAACATAAACAAAATACATAGTATGATTATCAATAGGTTGTTTATATGCAAATGTAAAATGGCTATCAAAGAGGAATTAATTGCTTGAAGGTTTTATCATAGTTATCGATATGATAAATGATTGAATGAGAGACTTCATTTATCTCTCATTCAATCATTTATCTTACCGAAGCTATCATGCATTAACATTATCATTGTTTGCAATTGTGATAGAAGGAAGGGACACAATAGGGGGAACGGTGAGATAACTATGATAATGGTCAAGGACCATTTGTTAAGGACCACGGGGCCACCTCATGATGATGGTTAAGGACCATCAATTAAGGACCACATGAGGCCACGGAGTATAAGGTCCTAGCCTTGGGCCTAGGGTTGAGCATCAAAGGCACCCTATTGTAGCTTCCCTACTATCTCCACATGGATAAATTGTTGAAGTGAATCAATCATAAGAGGTGAGAGGTTGATATGATGGAGGGGAATGGTGTAAAGCCCTCACTAGGTACGCAACCTCATGATGATGGTTAAGGACCACATGAGGCCACAAAGGATAAGGTCTTGTTAATGGGCCTAGGGTAGAGGATACTTGGGGCACCTCATCATGTCTTCCAACTCAACTCTCGTTATGGTTGAGCCCTCATGTAATTGTTGATATTGGTTTATACATATCTTAACCCTAGAACTGGGTGTATTTCATGAGATATATCTACATTGTTGTCTAATCTCATTGCCGGTTTCAAAAAATAGGCTTATCTCATCTTATTCTTAAATGAAGATTAGATCCCTAATTATGTTTGCCCTTGTTTCATTCTGGATTTGTGATTTTTGGGCAAAAAAATAGGGCATTTACAAAAAGGGACATTACATTCTATGCAAAAGTCACTTGGGCTCTTTGTGTGAAAGTATTTCAGGATGTAGGGAAACACTTGCCTATTGGTGCCATCCTTTAGTTTGTAGAGCTGACTAAAAAACAAAATATAGAAGCCCAAACAAATTAAAAGTGAGGGAGATGAATAAACAACAAATACCAATTTAAAGGGTATAATCATCCTAGACATCAGAAAGTCAAAATAAATAAAGGAATACGAAGATGATGAAATCTTAGAAGCATGCTTGTGTTAGTTTTTGTTGTGTTGCTGGATGTCATTCTTCTGCAGCTAGGCACAAAAAATCAGTCCTAATTTTTGCTATGCTTATGCTGAAAGATGTGTTCTAGACCTCTTTGATGTTAAAGTATTAGGTGACTCAACATCACCCCCAAGACCAAAGAAAGACCAAAATAACTTACACAAGAGAATAGCAAGAAGATTGCATCACAATGCAAGATGATAATATTGCTAATGGACATATCAATGTACATGATGAACCTTGCTTATAAAGGCAAGGTGACAATGGAGTATTAGACAAGATGCTGACATGTGTCTTTATGCTATGCAATGCACAACCTATCACTCATATAAGGTGGAAAAGTGATAGTGTGATAAGTCCATGAAAAGTGGAAGATCCACTTAAGGTGGATAAGTGATAATATGATAAAACCACCCAAAGTGAAGATGCTCCTAAAGTGTAAAGTGGTCACTAAGTAAACTAAAGTGATGTGTAATAAGGACCTAGGTGAGGTTATCACTAGGTACAACAACTTAATTAGACCAACACCCCCCCTTAAGTGCAACCTAGGGAGTACACTTATTCTGCAAAGATGCAATATGGGTCCCAGCTACTACGCCATGTTAGGTACCCATGTACAATACAAATGCAATGAAATGAAATCTCTCGCAAACGGAGAAAAGGAGAAAACCACGTGGGAGAAAACTCCTCTCCAAAAGAGAGAAAACAAACAAACAAATCATGATGCACGAAGGACTCAAGACCCCCCAAGAACTACATTGTCATGTCCCCTTTCTAGAGTGGACATCAGAGATCGAGGAGTTGGCCTATCATTGGAGTCTCGTAGGCTAGCAGAGGTTGTTTGGGACTCATTCAGTGCATATAGTGACTGGATTTTGGCTTTACAGGCAGTTTGGAGGGTTGGGGTTCCATGAGACCATTCCTTGGTTTCAGTTTCAAGAGATTTGGGTGTGTTTCCTAGTTTCTAGGAGCATCCCTAGATTTTAGGGATGAGACTGCCAGTTGATCCATGATTTCTGACATCAGTCACAGACAGGTGACGGGTTCAGTTTCAGGCTTTTGGTGTGTTTCGAGATTTCTGTAGCTATTTGGGTTATATTTTTAATATATTTAAATATTTCCTAAGTTAGCGTTTTAATATTTTAAATAAGGCTATGTCTATAGCCATTTCAGAGTAATAAGGGGTTTTTGGCTTCATCTGGATTCGTATGCCCATGTGTTATAGCTCGTTGGAAAGGTCCTAAACTTTTCTAAATGATTTTCACTTGCCAGGGTCCTTTTGGCGCTTGGAGTTATTTTATATTGAAAAAGTGGTGGTTTTCTATACTTGGGCGCCCAATATTGGGAAATATGACTTTATATTAAAGCGCACTTTTCATATATCTTTAGGGTTCGATTTGGAAGGAAAGAGATATAAGGAGAAGGAAGCCTAATTTCTCATTATCTTTTACATATTGAAAATTTGTTTGGTGCGATATTGCTCTGGTAGAGCAATTCTTCAATATGGGACGCAAACCCCATGATTGGTACTGGCTGGGTTGTAGCCCTCAGCTATTGATTGGCAGTGGATTCTTTTGGCATTGGCATTATTGGTCAGAGTGCATGCGCTATTCCTTGTGGAGATTCAGATTGCTTGGTGAGGATTTCAGCAGGGTGGTTGAATTTCCTAGCTGGGGCGTGATTGTTTCAGCTTGATGCCACCATTATAGCAGGTACACTTTACGCTAGAAGTGGTGAAGACTTTCATTCAGCCATAGTTGGTGTTCTTGGTTTGTGTTCATCATCTACCCTTCAGTTGGCACCATTATTGGATGTAAGCACATCCCCAGTGCGTAGGGAATAATCTGGATATAATAAATCAGAAATCTGCCTGGTACGATTTGTATCAATTCTGATTTAATTGAATGTTCTTACTTGTTTCAGCTTCCTTCTTTATTTGTTGTTCTTTATTCATTACTTGCTTATATATTCAAAAAAATACAAAAAGAAACCAAACATTCTGCAACTTCTCTCTATTTTGTAAGACCATCAGCAAAATCATAGGAAAATATAGTTTATTATATTAAAAATTACAGCAGATCAGCAAGGGGATCCATCAGGGATCTTTCAGTGGTATCAGAGCCTACATCCTACCAGCCTGTAGGGTTTATGAGAAATTGTCACATCTGGGTACTGGATAAAAAGTTTTGATAATTCATTTCAGCATCTGGGTACTGGATAAAAGGTTTTGATAATTCATTTCGGCATCTGGGTAGTTGATAAAAGGTTTTGATAATTCATACCAGCAACTGGGTAGTTGTCAGCCTACACATTTATGCTTACAGTTGATAGCTGGTAAGACAATACGCTGGCCAAAGTCCCAAAATTGTTGAGAACAAACTTTATTTCGACCTCCAGGATCCATTGGGATATCAGTTTAGTTACAAGTAAATACCATGGCTAGAACTATGATTGGGCACTCAAAAGTTTCATCTTCTCCAACACGAAAAAGTAGGATGCCTCTTGCCAAGATATTTAATGATACAGTTATGAGCAGCTATCATCAGTATTGTTCTCTTCCTAAGATGATACGTGAGCTCCTTTCCTTCACACAATTTATGGGTGTACCCGGAGCAGACAAAGATAATTTGGTAGCTACAAGTTCAGATCAGTGGCAAAGAAGGAAAGAAGAATCAAGGGTGCAGGAATCAGGAATGGACAGAGAACTTTCATTTAGGGGTAATATACCTCTACATAAGAATGTTTTGGTACCCTCAAGTTTCGATGAGTGGGACAAGAATTTATGTGATGGTTTTGTTAGACATGTGGATTCAACTCAAGGAGACATTAGGACAGCTTTGGATAATGAATTGTCCTCACCTTCCGTGCAGGGGATTTCCCAAGAGGCAACTGATTTAGAGGTTAGCAATTCTGATTTTCATGACAGCAGTGAGGTACCTTTGCATCAGCTTGAGGTATCAATGTCTACACTTGTACAAGATGGTGCCAATGGGCTGTCACATAAAGGTATTCAAAATTCGGGTACCAATGATGCTTTGAATGTTGAGAACTCATATCATGATGATTCTGATTTTATAGATCAGACCTTAGAATCCAGCCCAGTATGTTCTCTAAGTAGCACTGGACCCCAGGATCGTGAGCCAGTCGGTTGTGCGGACATATGGGATGCAGAAGAGAGTGATGACAGTGCATTTTCAGCAGTATCATCATTGACAGATGTGGTGTTCTCAGAGGCACAGAGCAGCAGTACTTTGGATGAGGTTGTATCCATGGCCGAGTGCATACACAATGTTGACTATAGAGAGGTACAAGATACAGATACAACTTCTTTCCACAATGTAGATTTTGAGTTTGTACAGTTACAGGAGAGCCAACATTCTCGGACTCCTCATCACCTGATTGGACAACTCAAGGTTGATGACAGGAGTATAGACACAGTTATTGAGCATTTCGATGTCGCTCACCAGTTGTTGGCTACACATAGTTGGGGCAACCTCATGATTGATGAGCAGGGCAACAGTGATTTTTCCTTACCAGAATTTCATGCTCTTTATGGAGCCATTGGGATACTGAAGCATGAGTATTTACAGTTAGTGGCTGACCGAGATTATCTCCTTCAGAGGGATTTTATTAGTTATGGTACTTTGTTGAGGGAAGAGGAGGAAGTTGATATCCTCTCTTAGGAGCTTGAGGCGACTATTGTTGCATGGGAGGATACCCAGTTGTCCCTTCAGGAAGCGAACTCCAGATTGGAGGAGCCTTCTTATAGATTGAGAGTGGCACAGACATCATCAGCGACAGATACAGTACAGTGTTCTACTGTGACACTGCGAGATTCACCAAAGAGTTGTGATTTGACTCATGATATTACTCCATCATTGTTTTCACAGGCGACTAGCAATTTGTCAGCTGGTTGGGAGTATGATACTCCTGTTGACTTGTTTCCTTCTTTGGAAAGCAAATCTTCTTTTACACCTCTTACAACTGACGAGGGAAACCAGTATGTTTCACCGCAGAGCCACAGTGCTCAGTTGAGGTGTATTTTGGATTTTGGATCTCAGACATATGAGTTGTCTTCGGATTCATGGTTTGAGAGCAGTGGGACTGATGATGAGTTTGATGGACAAGATTATGACACAGAGCCATTGAGTGAGCCTACGAGTGTCCATTTAGATTACCTCGCGAGGAGTGCACTTCATTTCTCTTTTAGTCCGATTGTAGATGATTGGATGGCTCGCAGATGTGAGTTGGTTCGGGACTTATACTATCCGTGTTGCGATAGTGCTCTCCCATCTTCAGAGGATAGAGTTATTGATTGCAAGAACCTGATCCAGCAGTTTGGGATGGATTGTTTGCGGGATCAGCAAACAATCAACTGTTGTGATGAGTGGTGACCGTCAGAGTTTTTCATCTCCTTGACACAGAGACTTCATCCAGGATCATGGGGGAAGGATGATGCATAGATTAGCAGGTGTGTTGTTGTGGATGGTTATCACAGGTGAGAGTTTCACAGTGGCTGTAGAGAGACACGGTATCGAGGATGCCTCTTACTATCATTGTCTATACATGACAGATGGATGTGGATTTAGTTTTATTTGGGATCCAGGTGTTGATTCATTTGATACAACATCTTATAGGGATTATAGTATGTTGCTCCAGATATTAAGATTATATGGCAATTATATCAGAGGAGAGCAGCAGGAGCAGTTTATGTCCTACAAGTGGTTTGTGTGGGATCATGGTATAGACATGTGTAGTACCTTTCTTTCGTGGATCCTACATGGGTTGCATCACTTCAAATGTATAGATGTAGTTGTGGGTGTACAGTGGTTGTTGACACTTGGACGGTATGTTAGGAATTTCACGAGGATGGAGCTGGAGTTTACCCACTTCCATCTCAGTTTATCGAGCAGAGTGGGATGACAGTTGATCCACAGGTTGATTGTCATCAGATAGCTGACGTGGACGAGTTATGTGATGTTACTCCTAGTGAGTACTTTGAGCCAATTGATGTGGTAGTTTCACCTGATTCTCTAGACAGGGTGATTGTTTCATTGCTGGTTGGTGATTACATATTTTTAGATGCTAGCCTGGACAGTGATGATTTTAGTCAGTATTATATATTGTCTAGTGAGTTGGCATTAGATCTTCTAGCACATCAGCAGCAGTGTGTGGCAGTTGTGTCACTTGTGTCAGATGGGGTCAAATCACAGAGGGTCTTCCATGGATTGGCATTCATTGGATATTATGACGGATGTTATGCATGTTGGTGATCACAGACACACTAGTGATCTTGGCATTTATGGATATTTGATCTATGGAGATGATATAGTTTTCCATTGCTCACTTGAGGTATTCAGCAGGAGCTATGCTTCGCTCTGGGACCCAGGCAGTGTTGATTTGACAGCACATGTGCTTCAGCGTTTTGAGGAGCCATTCCAGACCGGGGTATTGCATGTTATTTATATCAAAAATGAGCAGCAGTTACATGCAATGATTTGTTTACGTCTTATTTGGGATGGTGGAGGATTGGTGTTTCAGTTGCTTGTGGGCAAGCAACTCCAATAGGGGAGGATTGTCATGTCCCCTTTCTAGAGTGGACATCAGAGATGGAGGAGTTGGCCTATCATTGGAGTCTCGTAGGCTAGCAGAGGTTGTTTGGGACTCATTCAGTGCATATAGTGACTGGATTTTGGCTTTACATGTAGTTTGGAGCAGTTCCTTGATTTTAGGAGGCAGTTCCTACATTTTAGGAGGTTGTTCCTACTTTTAAGAGGTTATGACAGCATCCAGGGTTGGGGTTCCATGAGACCATTCCTTGGTTTCAGTTTCAAGCTAGGAAACCCGGGGATGCGTCCCCTACCTGAAAACCCCCGTCCCAGTCCCGGGGACGTTTCGGGGACTTGGGGAAGGCTAGGGGACGTTCCCGAAATGGGGGGACGGCTGCCCTAGCTGTGGGGGACGTCCGTACGTCCCGGGGACGGCTGGGGACAGATTGGGGACGGCTAGACATCCCCCACATCTAGGGCTAGGGAAAAATATTTATTTTCAATTTTTTTTTAATTTTTCTAATATGCCCCTCTATCAATTCAATTTTTTCAAAATAGGTATAAATAATTAATAAATTATTGAAAATATGACTATCTATATTTATTATTTTTCAAACATTGACCCTCTATATTGAAAAATTAAAAAATTAAAAAAACGACTATTAATTAATAATTTTTTATTTTAATTTTTTTTCATTATTAAATTTGAATAGTTATAAATTATAAAATCAAAATACGACTATCTATATGAAATAAAATAAAATAAAATTATTAAAATAATAAAATTAAAATAATCAAAATAAATTAAATTAAATTTTTAAAATAATAAAATATTAAATAATAAATTGTTAAATTAATTGTTAAATGTTAATGGTTTTGAATTTTTAATATTTTATATCTATGTTTTATCGTTTCATAATTCATACCAAACATTAAAAAAATTTAAAATTAATAAATAATAAATTTTAAAATTATAAATAGAAAATAAAAATAATAAAATATTCATAATTTAATAAATTTATAAATTTAATTTACAAGTCTTAAAAGACTTAGAGTAACTTATTACTCTGATTATACCATACGATATATGATAATATCGTATGATATAATCACATACGATAAAATCATATATCGTATATGATTATATCATACGATATAATCATATATCGTGTATTACTTTTCAATCGCTACAGACTTTGGGGCGGGCATGATTCCGCAAGAAAAGAAAGAAAACGCAGGGAGGTTATTTGCTGCAGGGCACCGAAAAATTGCAGTTGGTCGATTTTGTGTTTGGAAGGCAAGTCTGAGATAACCATCGCCTAGGGTTGAGGAGGATTTCAACTTTCTTTTTGGTCTTCAGGTTGCTGCAAATCGGCAACGTTTGGCAAGGTATGTAATTTTTTTTAAGGCTTTTAGTTTTAAGTTTTCTGTTTATTCACCAGTCATTCCCAGTGGATAAAGAGTTGAACTTGAAATTTTAAATTTATTATTTTTATTTATAGTTTTAACTTTTAAGTTTTATGATTATCTATTTTAAATTTTTAATAAAACAGTAAACTTAAAAAATTTCTGAGAATCTTTTAGCATCTGATATATTATCATTATGAGATAAATGTCTGATTTTTTTTTTTTATCAGTTCATTCAAAGAATCAAAATAAAAAACAATGAGCAGCAGTGGGGCTGACAATAATAGTGACAATGAAGTGGAAGTGGTTGGTGGAAATACAGGGGGAAGTGCTGAGACTGAGAGAAGTAGTGGGCAGCAACCTAACATATTTAAACGCCCTTCAATAATTATGAGCACATATGCAAAGGGCCCTTTTAATAAAGACAAACCTCTTCTCCAATTTGCTACACCTAGGCCTAGTGGTGAAGGGAAAAAAAAATCTGGAGGGAGTAGGGTGTGGGGTTGTCATGTTTGTTTGAAAGAATTTAGGGGCAGCTACACAAGGGTAAAGTCTCACTTCTTGGGTGTTTCAGGTCATGGGGTCATAGCTTGTCCAAAGTTAACAGATGAGGATAGGATAGAGTGTCATAGATTGCATATGGAGACTGAAATGGGGAAACAAAGTGGGGCAGCCCTAACACCTTCTTTTGCATCTTCACAAGCATCTGGGCCTATGACATCCACTATTGGCAGTAGTCAAACTGAGACAAGAGGAAAGAGGAAGGTAAGTAGTGACAAGGGAAGGTTGGTAGAAGCTTTGTTTAATATAAAAGGACGTGAAGCTACAGAGTCATCAGTTGGTAGATTCTTTTATGCTAATGCCATCCCATTTCATGTGGCACGTTCCTCTTACTTCAAACAAATGGTCATGGATATAGCCTCTTTCGGTCCCACATTCACACCCCCTAGAGATCATAAGCTACGGACTACTCTCTTAAACAGAGAGTATTCCAAGGTTAATGTGTTAATGGAGGATATGAAACGAACTTGGATGAGGACAGGTTGCTCTATTGTGATGGATGGGTGGACTGATGTTAGACATCGGCCACTCATCAATGTCATTGTCACATGCCTTGCTAGTTCTTACTTTTTGAAAGCTATGGATTGTTCAGGGAAGCGTAAGGATGCAGAGTTCTAGTTTGGCATTTTGAGAGATGCCATGGAGGAGGTTGGGGCTGCTAATGTTGTACAGGGGATCACTGATTCAGCACGTGTGTGCAAATCAGCAGGTTTGATGGTGGAGGGTGCTTACAAACACATCTTTTGGACCCCATGTTGTGTTCATGCATTGAACAATGCATTAAAAGACATAGGGAAAATAGATTGGGTGAAGCAAGTGGTGGCAGAAGCTAGAGACATTCAAATGTTCATTTGCAACCACCACACCTCACTTGCTCTCTTTAGATCATTTTCAAAGAAAGAGTTCCTTAAACCCGTTGAAACAAGGTATGCTAAATTGCTAATGCCACTTAATTTTGTATCAAACTTCCAATTTTTTAATTTAAATCTCATTGAATAAAATATAGATATGCCACTTAATTTTTTTATTATTTTAATGAATGTAGGTATGCCACTTACTTCATCTTGTTGGAGAGGATGCTTGAGGTGCATGATCCTCTACAACTGATGGTGGTGAATCCTGAGTGGGGTAGATGGCGGGAATCAAACTCTACTGAAGGAAAATCTGTCAAACAAAATATTCTTGATGACAATTGGTGGTCCACTGTGAGGTAAGACATCACTGATTTAAAGATTTTATTATCAAATTGTTGATTGTTTTAGATTGCTGATTTTCATATTCTAATTTTAATATTTTGAACTTTGCACTTGCAGATATGTTTGCTCTGTCATCTCACCTATTGTAGATGTCATTAGATATGCTGATACAGACTCTCCTAGTCTTGGAGAGATATATGAGACATTTGACAGTATGCTTGGGAAGATTAAGCAAACAATTTTGGCCAAGGATCCTACTTTGGGGTTCTATGAGCAACATATTAGGCCCATTGTGACACGGAGGTGGAACATAATGAACACCCCGCTTCATATGGCAGCCTATGCATTGAATCCCAAATGGTATGCACCAAAGGATGGAAGGTTGCCTCCATGTGACGATGATGAGGTTTTAGATGGGTTCACGCGAGCCATTGATAAGATATATACAGAGGAGCAGGCTTACATACTTCGTGCACAATTCCTTGACTTCACAAATCTTCGTGGTCCTACATTGAGTAAACCACAAGCGAGGTTGGACATAGCTATATTATCCCAGAGAGACCCTATTGGATGGTGGACATGGCATGGGAGGGATACACCACAATTGAAATTGCTTGCCACTCGCTTACTTTCACAGGTTGCTAGTTCCTTTGCTGCAGAGAGGAATTGGTCCACATATGGCTTTATCCACTCTATCAAGAGACTATCAAGAGGAATAGACTTACCTCTAGACGAGCGGAGAAGCTAGTGGCCGTGCATAGTGCTCTTCGACTTCAGGATCGTCAGACTCCAGAGTATCGATAGACTCCAGCTTTACGATGGGATGTTGATCCCGAAGATGTGGCCCAGGTTGATGAGGAGGAGACACCACAGGGATTGGTTGGGATTCCATTGGACGAGGTGGACGTTGACCAGGACAGTGGCATAGACTCAAAGGACTCTGATTTTGATGCAATGTTAAGAGATGCAGATTAGGGACAGCATTATACTTTGCTTTTTAGTTTTTAGTATTTACTTAGTACTATTTTGATTTCCATATCGCAATTGACAATGAAACAATATGGCAGCAGTGTAGCCTTTGGGCATTTTGTATGTTAATTCTTTAATATCTATTATGATATGCATATTGACAATGTGAATGAATTGAAATTCTGAATTATGAGTGCATATTGACTATTGACTATTGAGTCTATTGATAATGTTGTATGTTCGATGTTTGCATTCTAAAATGTTTTCATAGTATCATACACATGCTATATGTTCGATGTTTGCATTCTAAAATGTTTTCATAGTATCATACACATACTATATCCATGTTTTCATATTTTCATAGTATCATACACATGCTTTATCCATGTTTTCATATGAACATTTAGACTTTTCCTATATATTTTAAATTTTCCCTATATTTTATATAGTTGTCCCCCCCCGTCCCCAAATTTGGCAAAAAAATTTGCCGTCCCGGAAACTTGGGGTAACGTAGGTTTCAAGAGATTTGGGTGTGTTTCCTAGTTTCTAGAAGCATCCCTAGATTTTAGGGATGAGACTGCCAGTTGATCCATGATTTCTGACATCAGTCACAGACAGGTGACAAGTTCAGTTTCAGGCTTTTGGTGTGTTTCGAGCTTTCTGTAGCTATTTGGGCTATATTTTTAATATATTTAAATATTTCCTAAGTTAGCGTTTTAATATTTTAAATAAGGCTACGTCTATAGCCATTTCAGAGTAATAAGGGGTTTTTGGCTTCATCTAGATTCGTATGCCCATGTGTTATAGCTCGTTGGAAAGGTCCTGAACTTTTCTAAATAATTTTCACTTGTCAGGGTCCTTTTGGTGCTTGGAGTTATTTTATATTGAAAAAGTGGTGGTTTTTCTATACTTGGGCACCCAATATTGGGAAATATGACTATATTAAAGTGCACTTTTCATATATCTTTAGGGTTTGATTTGGAAGGAAAGAGATATAAGGAGAAGGAAGCCTAATTTCTCATTATCTTTTACATATTGAAAACTTGTTTGGTGCGATATTGCTCTGGTAGAGCAATTCTTCAATCTGGGACACAAACCCCATGATTGGTACTGGCTAGGACGTAGCCCTCAGCTATTGATTGGCAGTGGATTCTTTTGGCATTGGCATTATTGATTAGAGTGTATGCACTATTCCTTGTGGAGATTCAGATTGCTTGGTGAGGGTTTCAACAGGGTGGTTGAATTTCCCAGCTGGGGCGTGATTGTTTCAGCTTGATGCCACCATTACAGCAGGTACACTTTACGCTGGAAGTGGTGAAGACTTTCATTCAGCCATAGCTGGTGTTCTTGGTTTGTGTTCATCATCTACCCTTCAGTTGGCACCATTATTGGATGTAAGCACATCCCCAGTGCATAGGGAATAATTTGGATATAATAAATCAAAAATCTGCCTGGTACGATTTGTATCAATTCTGATTTAATTGAATGTTCTTACTTGTTTCAGCTTCCTTCCTTATTTGCTGTTCTTTATTCATTACTTGCTTATATATTCAAAAAAATACAAAAAGAAACCAAACATTCTGCAACTTCTCTCTATTCTGTAAGACCATCAGCAAAATCACAGGAAAATATAGTTTATTATTTTAA
Organism: Cryptomeria japonica; assembly: GCF_030272615.1. NCBI lineage: Eukaryota > Viridiplantae > Streptophyta > Pinopsida > Cupressales > Cupressaceae > Cryptomeria > Cryptomeria japonica. Next base: position 453,103,909 of record NC_081405.1, on the reverse strand, counting down.
AAATTACAGCAGATCAGCAAGGGAATCCATCAGGGATCTTTCATACATACATCATGTATGTACAATCAAGTATCCCCCGATAGGAAGGAAAGAAGGAGACTGCATAGACCCTCCATAATGGATAATTTCCTACAAAAATGGCGAGTGCTTGAAGACAAAACATAGTCCAATGCCTACAAATGACATTTCTCCACTTGGGAAGAAGATAAACCAAGTACAAATGCAGGAATGCTTCCCATTCTAGATAGGAACTAGGAAGTGGAATCCAAATGTAGAATGATGATGTCTCTGAAATCTACTCGTGTCGTCAAGACCATGGATGAAGATGCCATGAACCAATCAGATACACACCCCAATCATAAGAAAAGGTGATAAACAAGGAACCAATGGAAGCTAATTATGAACAAGCTCCAAAGACAAAGATGAAGTGACAACACTGGTGCCATAGCTATCATCAAATAGCACATATGCCTCTAAAACTAAATAGGAGTCTCCAAGCTCGAAGAAGCCATCACATGCTTATGATCAAACTAAACCATGAAATGTAACAAATCAAGTGAAGGAGGAAACTCATGAACGTCAATCTCCAAAGACAAGGTAAATGAATCTCCAACAATGATGAAACTATCATCTAAGAGAAGAGGAACCCCCTCAAGTGTGTCCTCCAAATCTGCAATACGAGACTCCACAAACAAAGAACTAATGTCTAGCGAATAGGAATCCCAATCGGGAAGACAAATACATACTTGTTGCAATGACTCATTGGAATCACCAACAAAAGATGAATGTGTGATCTCAACTAGAGAAGTAGGAGTTGTAGGTGAAGTCACTGAATCATCATAACTCTCCAGTGGTGCATCATATTCAAATTCCTCTAAGGTATCATCATCAAAGGGAATATTGTCAACATCATCAAGTGGAAGAAGGCAATCTGAAGTAGGATCATCTAGGAATGGAGAAACATGTGGATCTCCAAAAATATCCCAAATAATGGTCCAAACTATGCATGGGCACTTAATACCTCTGAACTTGGGGTAGATGTGATGAAGGAATCTTGGACTGATGCTACAACCGATCAACCCTATGATATGATCATTTTTATTACCCCAAATTGATTGCTTCCATTTTGTCTTTGGCTCAAGAATGAGTCCATAAAGATGAAGCAAGAGATTAAGCCATCTACAATGTGTGATGATTCCTTTTGCCCATGACTCATAATTATCCTTAGTCAAAGTTATAACTGAAGGATGTATTGCATAACCCATTATGACATAAATGATACTCTTCTCGAAGCATAATTGAGATCACCAAAATGATATTGTGCAAAACAAGATTTAAACTTCAACGAACAAAATTCGGCACCAAACAGCAAAATATCTGATAATTACCTTTTCCAATGCAAAGTTGACGAAAATAGCTTTCCATCGACATCTTGTTTGCCAAATTTCGCCTCCGTTTGCCTAGATTATGAGCAAAACAAATAAACCCCTTTTCGGCATAAAAAGGGCCAACAAGAACCCTCAATTGCACGAGTTTGAAAAAAAAAAATTAGTGCAAGGCACTATGCGCCACTTCCAAAGCACCAACCCACGATCAATCAAAAAATGCAAGCCCCACCATCGACCATTGCTAGAGTACCAACAATGGAGTGAAACCCTCACAAGCTTTCACTTATATTTTGCCTCAAACCAATTGATAATGAGCTATATGAGCTTCTATCCTATGAATGTGGGATAAATTTTGCCTTAGACTAATAACAGTCACGCAATGTACAAGGCCCACCATCAACGAGGAACAATGACCATGGTCAAAGCCGATCTTTACTAGCCGACACAACAATTGGCAACGTGTACACGCAAGCATACTAAATCACCGACTTACAATCCATGTGCTATCGAGCTCACAAACCAATCAACAATACGACTAGAAAACAGTGACCTCTTCTTACCACACGTGCTCCAAAAGAGATCCAACTCTGACGGGTGAGTCACATGAGAAGTTCAAATGCAGTGCAAGCACTTGAAAGATAAAGCGTCATAGAATGATCACCCTCGGCAATGTGGGCTAACCACAAACCCCAACCTCAAATGGCCGCCAATGCTGGAAATTGCCTCGTACACAAGCAATGCCTCGAATCTGAAATTGCATACGACTGCCTCTTCGATGCAAGCAAATTGAATGAAAGTGCACTCAATCAATAGCTCGGGCAAGCAAAATTTGAGAGCGCCTGGCACAAGATATAAACAGCCCAATCTGAGAATACAAGCCAACTGTAGAATGTACACCTGGTAATAAACTCTGACCAAGAGAGTCAAGCACCAAAGCCTGATTTGGATTGAAAGATGGTCAATGAGAGGCTGACAACCAAATCCACAAGCCAACAGAATAATAACCAGCTAATGCAAATACACAGGAAATGTGCCAATCCAATTAGGAAGAATGCTGCCAGTGACAAGGGAACCTTCAACCATTAAATCAAAAACCAAAGAATGACTGCACCACAATTGGCGCTCTCATCACTCACTTCTTTCCAACTTCACAAAATGGTGATAGAGAAACTCTCTCTTTGCTAAATCACTGAGATTCAAAAGGAATGTGACCCTCACGATCCCGCCAACCTAGAGCAACAAACTACAAGTAAATAAGGAAGGTCGAACCCAACAACAAAACCCACTGTCACATACAATTGCACCGAATACAGTTCAACCACAAATCTGGAAATATGAGTCGATCCACCACCGTATGGCTACCGATCATCAAAACTGCCATTGTAAGTTGGAAAAACCACACGCAAAGAGTATAAGGCCACGAGCAAAGGAAATAGAGAGGCATGAACAATAGGCAAGGATGCGGGCCAAAGAAATAAGATCTACCCAACAAGGAGCAATACACAGTTTGCAAATGTGAGCAGCGCCAATGAAATATGGACTACCCAATAAAATAAAATCAACACAGAGTACAATGGACGTGCCAAGCAACACACGCATGCAATGTCCCTATCAGAAGGTCACGGCTCAGCCAAAATGGGAATAAGCAATCGACTCCTGAACATTGGAACAAGTCAGACCTCAAACCCAATCACAACCAAAAATTAGAATTGGTCAGTACACAAATACCATATGCTGCCAATCATAAAATGCTACACACCAGATCTAGAATGTGTGTCCTCTTGCGGCTGAGATCTGAGATGAAGGGACTGGATATTCAGTGAATATCTCTGCCAATAAAAAATTGAGAGAGCTGATCCCCAATAATAAAACAGCCAATCAGTGCGATAACTCTTGGCCTCAAAAATATGAATGCAAACAGCAATAAATGGAACTGTCAACCAGTCAAGACAAAGCCCAATCAAAGGAAATGAACCCTCCACACTAGCAAAAATTGTTCAGTCTGCAAATCAAGCAAGAAAAGCCTGATTTGATAGCAAGCAAGAAGTACGGACCATCTCACCACAGAGATCAACCATTAAATAACACCTGCAAACAAGGACAATGTACCCTCCAACCAGACAAAATGGACAAAACCCCAGATTTGGCCACTAAAATCTTATTTATTGTGACCATACAAATATATTTTGTCCCAATAATGCCCAGAATAATAATATTTGCCCATATCTAATTATATTTTCCAAAAATAAAACAATGATAGAAAACTTTTTGCAATCTGCTGGTCGGGAGGCACCAAATGGTCCTCCGACTAAAAAAATTATGCTACAGAAACAACTTTACCCGAACATAGGCATATTTGTAGTCAAAATTCATCGAAATGACCTCCCAAACGTAATGGTGATGCCCAATCAGCTTCAAATTGCACCCAACAACAACTTCAAGCCAAAATACAACTCTAGACAAGGAGTCTTCACACCTGGCACTTTGATACCATGTTAGAGTATTAGGTGACTCTATAACACCCCCAAGTTCAGTGAAAGAACAAAATAACTTCCACAAGAGAATGGCAAGAAGATTGCATTACAATGCAAAATGATAATATTGCTAATGGACGTACCAATGTACATGATGAACCTTGCTTATAAAGGCAAGGTGACAATGGAGAATTAGACAAGATGCTGACAAGTGTCTTAATCCTATGCAATGCACAACCTATCACCCACATAAGGTGGAAAAGTGATAGTATGATAAGTCCATGAAAGGTGGATAAGTGATAACATGATAAAACCAGCGAAAGTGGAGATGCTCCTAAAGTGTAAAGTGATCACCAAGTAAACTTAAGTGATGTGTAATAAGGACCTAGGTGAGGTTATCACTAGGTACAAAAATTTAATTACACCAAAATTTTGTAAATGATTAAATAGGTTATCACTAGGTAGAACAATTTAATTACACCAAAATTTTGTAAATGATTAAACCATATTTAATCATTTATTCTTCATATTATTATGATGACTTCGAAATTAAAATGTGGATTATCATGACATCAATTGATTTTACTATGTGCTTTGGTTATGCTACATATTGGATAAATGTGCATGATGTTTCACTTGAGTGTTCAACTAAAGGTAAATCCCAACAGTGGTTAATTATATGCTAGCATAGTTTATTTGGTATTGTTAAGCTGTCCTACTTGTCTTAAGATTAAAAGATGTGACTAGTGTGAAACCTTATCTACATGGAGTGCGATTTAAGATCCCTTGTTTGTGTAAGACTAATAGTTGGCCTTCATTACTTGCAAGAATTTATTAATTCTTGCATGTGCTTATTGTTGCTATGTGCGAAAATGATTAATAGTCTAGTGGAATGATAAAATGCTCATGGGAAAATAAAAGTGGGGGACATTTGACATTGCAAAGGTTAAATTATACGTGTTAGAAAAAAAGTAGTTTTGTTATCATTAGTGCAAAAATAGAATATATATACATATGCTTTGGAAATATTTCTAACTCATTTAGAAAGCTAAAACATGACTTGCTTTGCAAGTTAGCATGTGATTTCTAAATTTGTTGTTGAAAATGATATTATTCTTTTGAAAATGAGCTGATTGCTATGTGAAAAAGAGGAAAAAGTTATTTTCTTTTAGGTTTTAAGCATTTAGACAAAAAGTGGACCTAGTTTCATTACCATTCTTCCCTTAGGAAAACCTAAGAGCGAAAAGAGAGAACGCGTTTGCACTTTTCAAACCTGAGGGCCTACTGTTATCACAAAAGCTTGCACCCTTGCTGAGCTATCAACTCACCAACCTTGTGAAACATGGAAACAACCCCGAAGTGTGGAACCTTGCGCAAGGGGGTTGAATCTCCGGAGAAGGCCGGCTTCCTTCTCAATCCAGGTGCAGCTATTGAACCAACTCAACACTTCAAAACTAACTCCTAGGCCTATCCTAACAAATTGCAGAGGTAAAGGGAAATGAGAAATGCTTGAAATAAAAGGAGGTGATGCAGCAAGAAGAGATTGTTCCTCTCCCTACCCGAAATGACACTAAAAAATCAACTAAAACACCCAGGAGATGCACAAACTTCAGTTGTATGAGTGACCCCAATGCATGTATAAAGGTTAGAATTCACTGAATGCCAAGAGGGGAGAAGGTTTCCCACAAGTCACACTCAAAAATAAATTTAACACAACATATATGAGAGAAGAACCACAAAACATACACCTATGATGAAGGAAAGGAAACATACACTGTAAATGATGTTCAATTTACATTCAATATGCAAGTTATATTCTATTTAAAATGATCTTGTTCTATTTATTACTGAATTAATATATGAATCTGACTATCTTTTTATTTGTGGCAGGTGAGAGGAGCATTTCTTATTTTCTATGTCCTATCTCACGAATGCTATTCAATATATGTATATAACAAGTGGGGTACGATCAAGCAATGCCTTGATCGGTCATGACCGATCAAGACATTACTTGATCGTGCCTCTTTGTTAATACCAAACAATGCAAGTTCATTACTAATGCCAACCCGTATGTTTATACTTTAACACCCGATGACTATCGGTGTTTGCATAATCCTAACAACCGATAACTATCGGCATATGCTTAGCCTTAACAGCCGATAACTATCGGCATATGCTTAACAACCGATAACTATCGGTAAACTTTATCATGCCACCCGATATTAATCGGAGCACATATAACCCGATATCAATCGGTGTTTGGTTAATCATTTATTATTATCAATTATGTTAATCGATACAAATCGGAATGCATGAGCATGATTTAGTAATCGATGAACATAAACAAATGATATAGTATGATTATCAATGTTAAGGATTTGATCGAACTGAATAGGTTAATTATATGCAAATGTAGAATGGCTATCAAAGAAGAATTAATTGCTTGAAGGTTTCCATCATAATTATCGATATGATAAATAATTGAATGAGAGACTTCATTTATCTCTCATTCAATCATTTATCTTACCGAAGCTATCATGCATTAACAGTCCCTCTTAGCTAGGTAAGATGAATGTAAACAATATATTCAAGCATCACAATTCAAATGATAGTTAGCATTCTTTACTTAATTAGACATTCTAGAAAATCATACCACCTAATCACATGATATGAAGTATCACCTAAACACGTGATACAGATGTCCATCACGTCAATCTTGTGATGACAGGATATCACTTAAGCATGTGATATCAGTATTGCCTAAACACGCAATACTTAAGGATAATCATATGAGGAGGATTAACTTCTCATCTTATCCAAGTTGTGATATGTGCACTAACACTTTATACAAATGTTTTATCACAACACAATCATGGCACATCCATGACATACCAGAGATCCAACATGATAACTGGTTTGGACATTATAAGATCGGCACCTTATAATGTCTCCATACAAGTGTTCATTACCTTGAGAGATCGTCACCTCTTAGATAAGAACTCAGGGGATAAAAATCCAAAATGTCCTATCATGACAAAGAAGTTTACACATTAAACATCTTATTGATATGCAAAACACAGATTACAAAGCAAATTACCTTTCTATCATACCTAAACCTTTTCTGAAGTGATCAACCTTCACTCTGGAAAAAGGTTTGGTCGAAATATCTGCAGTTTGATCTCCTGTACAAACATATTCTAATTGGATCACATTCCTGTCTACCATATCTCGCACATAGTGGTATGGAATCTCAATATGCTTGGATCTGTCATGGAACACTGGATTCACTGAAAGTTTTATGCAGCTCTGATTGTCACAATGTATAACAGTGGGTTTCATAAGCTCTCCAAACAACCCCACAAGCAACTTCCTGAGCCATACTGCTTCTCGAGCAGCCATAGAAGCTGCAATGTATTCTGCCTCGGTGGAGCTTTGAGCTACTGAAGACTGCTTCCTGTTGATCCAAGATATCATGGCTGAACCTAGACTGAAGCAACACCCTGAAGTGCTTTTTCTGTCAGTTACACTTCCAGCCCAATTTGAATCTGTAAATCCATGGAGGTTTATGTCAACTTTCTCATATTTGAGACCAAGGTTTAGAGTACCTTGTAGGTATCTCATGATGTGCTTTTTTGCAACCAGGTGTATCTCCTTGGGTTCACACATGAACTGACTTAAGGTATTAACTGCATAACAGATATCTAGCCTTGTATTCACCAGGTACATCAGGGACCCAATTATCTGTCTATAATGAGTAGAGTCAGTGGGTTGTGACTCTGTTGCTGCTTCTTTAAGTTTATGTAAATTGTTTTCCATAGGAGAGGTCATGGGCCTACAGTTCAGCATTCCGAATTTCTTCAATATATCCAAGGTATACTTCCCTTGGTTTAGTATAATGTTGTCAGAATTCTGCCATACTTCCAATCCTAGGAAGTAATGAAGGAGTCCCAAGTCCTTCATGTCAAATTCTTTGGATAGATCTTTCTTGCATTGATCTATAAGATGATCATTTCCTGTGATTAATAAGTCATCAACATATAAAATCAATATTAGCATATCACCTTTATTTCTTTTGTAGTAGAGATTAGGATCTACGTCATTCTTAGAGAAACCTAGTCCTGAGAGATAGGTGTCAATTCTTTCATACCAAGCCCTGGGAGTCTGTTTAAGCCCATAGAGAGCTTTCTTGAGTCTACACACATGAGATTCTGCATCATAGACTTCAAACCCTTCAGGTTGCTCTAGGTAGACTTCTTCTAAGATCTCACCATTTAGAAATGTTGTCTTAACATCCATCTGGTGTACCTTCCACCCCTTAGATGCTGCAATGGCTAATACAGCTCTTACAGATGTATATCTGGCAACTGGTGCAAAATTTTCTTCATAATCTATCCCTTCCCTTTAAGAGAAACCTCTAGCTACAAATCTAGCCTTGTGTTTTTCAATACTACCGTCTGCAGCATGTTTAATCTTAAAAAGCCATTTAGATGAAACAACAGATTTCTTAGTTGGCCTAGGAACAATCTCCCAAACATCATTTTTCATTATGGACTAATACTCTTCAGACATGGCATCCTTCCATACTTGATGTTCAAGATCCTCTAATACATTGTTTGGTTCGACTTTAGAGAGATTATTCATAAGGGCAACATAGCTAGTGAATCTATTGGGCCTTTTGCTTTCCTTGAAGGTCCCTGAAGGAGCAACAAACTTCTGAGCTTCTGCTACAGTTTTGGTGGCCCATAGTGGTCTTTTCTTGAGGTTTTCTCTAGGTGGACTTTGAGTTTCACTTATAGTTTCCTCAGGATTCTCCCTCTGAAGCTCAGGAGTAGGATCTCTATCTATGCTAGGGGTGGGGATATAGACTTCGGGGTTTAGAGAGCTTTGGGCTCTTTTGAAGGCTAAGTCTTCTTCAAAGATCACATCCCTACTTAGTTCAATATTCTTTTGGCCAGGTATATAGATCCTGTAAGCCTTGGAGGTTTCACTATATCCTACAAAGATTCCCCTTTTTCCAGAAGGCTCTAGATTTAATCTTTTCTCCTTAGGTACATGAATATAGACAGGGCATCCAAATATCCTAAGGTGGCTAATATCAGGTTTTGATTTAGTAAAGACTTCCTCAGGGGTTTTATCTTCAAGATGAAAGTGGGGACATCTGTTTTAAATATATACAGCAGTGCTAGTTGCTTCTGCCCAAAGATTGATATTTAGATTCTGATCAAGAATCATAGCTTTGGCAGCTTCAACGATTGTCCTATTTTTTCTTTCAGCTATCCCATTTTGTTGAGGGTTATAGGGTATTGTTAACTCCCTCTTAATCCCTGAATTTTTACAAAACTCTTTAAATAATTCTGATGTGTATTCCCACCCATTGTCAGTTCTTAGGGTTTTAATTTTATTTCCTAAGTAGTTCTCTGATAGTGATTTGAATTCTTTAAACCTATTAAGGATCTCTTATGATTCTTTACATTTCAGAAAGTAGATCCAAGTTTTCCTAGAGTAGTCATCAACAAAAATTATATAATACAGAAATCCCCCCAATGAAGGTACGGACATAGGTCCACATACATCAGAACGAACGAACTCTAAAATTTTACTTGTTTTCCTAGTACTATTCTAAAAAGCACCCTTAGTATTCTTACCTAGGGCACATCCTGTGCATGCCCCTGAATGATATTGCTTTAACTTGGGTAGACCTGTGACAAGGCCCCCCATTGATGATAAAGCTCTAAAATTTAGGTGGCCTAGTCTTCTGTGCCAGATTTCATTTGCATTTGTGGTCTCATGAATTAGGGCTAAGTTGGGTTCTGTACATAGCTCATACAAATAGCCTTGTCTTTGACCAATTGTTTTAGCTTTCTTGATGGATGAGTTCTTTGGCCAAGACAGCACTTTGTTGTCCATGAAGGTTACTCTGTATCCATTGTCCTCCAGTGCTGATATTGATACTAGATTTCTTTTGAGGCCTGGAACATATAGCACTCCTCTAAGTTGTAATGATAAACCCGACTTCAGTTTGATGGTGTAGGTTCCAACTCCTTTAACAGGGTGTGTAGAATCGTCTCCGATAGTTACTTCCTCATCATTCTCTTCTTTCATGGAGTCTAGTACTTCTCTGAATCATGTGATGTGTCTGGATGAGCCACTGTCGATCACCCAAGAGTTCACTTTGTTTGATGCATGATTTGTTGGTGTTGAATAGAGTACATACTTCTAAGAGTCTTCTTCCCTTTTGGATTTTCCTGCTTTGGCAAATGTGGCTTGTTTAGCTCTTTCTGGACATTTGGCAACAAAGTGCCCAAATTTGTCACATCTGTAACACTGAATTTGAGAGAGGTCTTTCTTGAAGGAGTTCTTGTCGTGACGCCCTTTTCTCTTTCTGAATTTCTTCTGCTTGCCTTTCTTATTTGAGTTCGTATTAAGAACTTGGAGATCTTCATCTATATTCTTTTGTTTGATCCCTTTCTTATTTTGCCTTGATTCCTCTTGGAGACAGTCAGCCTTCAGCCTATCTAACTTTGGAAAGTTATCCCTTGCACTGATGCCTTGGACGAATGTTTCCCATATGCTAGGCAACCCATCTAGAGCAATGAGGGTTAATTCTTTGCTTTCGATCTCATATCCAAGGGTTGTTAGTTCATCCCTTAGGACAGATATTCACATGAAGTAGGCATTGACTGATTCTCCTTTTGTCATGGCTACGTGATTTATCTCTCTTTTTAGAGCCAAGGTTCTACTAGCATTAGATATCTCAAAAGCATCTTCAAGTGCTTTGAACATATTGAAGGCTGTTTCATGCTTCCTTATAATGGGCATAATGTTGTTCCTCACCCCATCAACTATGATTTTGATAGCTTTATCATTTCCTTCTCTCCAGATTGCTTTGTCAGGTTCAGTCTCAGGTTCTTCAGTTTCAGTTTTTACAAATGTTTCAACTTTATTTTCTTTTAGAATCATTTGAATTCTAAATTTCCATGCGGAGAAGTCATCACCTCCTGCAAGCCTGTCTTCAAATCTGATAGCGCTAGCCATTGATAGAATTGTGATTTTGAATATATTCTTGATTTGAATTTTACGTAAAATTGAACAGCCTCGGGTTCGATTTAACTATAGCTCTGATACCATGTAAATGATGTTCAATTTACATTCAATATGCAAGTTATATTCTATTTTAAATGATCTTGTTCTATATATTACTGAATTAATATATGAATCTGACTATCTTTTTATTTGTGGCAGGTGAGAGGAGCATTTGGTATTTTCTATGTCCTATCTCACGAATGCCATTCAATATATGTATATAACAAGTGGGGTACGATCAAGCAATGCCTTGATCGGTCATGACCGATCAAGACATTACTTGATCGTGCCTCTTTGTTAATACCAAACAATGCATGTTCATTACTAATGCCAACCGGTATGTTTATAGTTTAACACCCGATGACTATCGGTGTTTGCATAATCCTAACAGCCAATAACTATCGGCATATGCTTAGCCTTAACAGTCGATAACTATCGGCGTATGCTTAACAACCGATAACTATCAGTAAACTTTATCATGCCACCCGATATTAATCGAAGCACATATAACCCGAAATCAATCCGTGTTTGATTAATCATTTATTATTATCAATTATGTTAATCGATACAAATCGGAATGCATGAGCATGATTTAGTAATCGATGAACATAAACAAATGATATAGTATGATTATCAATGTTAAGGATTTGATCGAACTGAATAGGTTAATTATATGCAAATGTAGAATGGCTATCAAAGAAGAATTAATTGCTTGAAGGTTTCCATCATAATTATCAATATGATAAATGATTGAATGAGAGACTTCATTTATCTCTCATTCAATCATTTATCTTACCGAAGCTATCATGCATTAACATACACAGCATACATAAGTTGAAAGTAGGCAAGAATGGTGATTTCAATTAATTATAAGGCCAATGGCCAAACTTACAATTGCACAAATGCAAGATAAATACAAGAGAAGTGGGAGAGCATGGAATAGCTCAAGCCAGCAGGGAGAGAACCCTTTACAAAGAGGCTTAATAGCCTTTATATAGAAAAATGGTTACAAGAGTGATCATGACCCCTGTATGTCAGTCTGGGAGTGAAGGGAAGTGCATGCACTTGACTTGTACATGCAAGCAACCTAGCCATACCCACAAAAGGCAATTCTGAGAAGGGTGGATTGACTGACCTTGCAAAGTCAGAGTATGTAGACATGACATAAGTCACCACAACAAGCATGGCCCCATACCTCCCTTGATGGAAATTCTGCCAAAAAACATTAAATGCACCCCTGTGGCTCCACAAAAGAAAGTGCATAAGTCACCAAGATTGTTGGAGCATTTAAAGCCTTGAGTGTCGATCACGCCATCCAGAAGTGTTGCAAGCCCGAAGGAGTTCGGAAGACTTCGGAGACCTTGGTCACCGAAGTTGGGGGAACTTCGGAGACCTAGGTCACCGAAGTTGGGAAGACTTAGGAACTTGGGAACCTAGGGTTTCCGGAGTTCCGGGGTTGAAGAACTTAGGAACTTGGGAACCTGGGGGTTCCGGAGTTTCGAGGTTGAAGAACTAGGAACTTGGGAACCTGGAGGTTTCGGAGTTTCGGGGGTTGAAGACTAGGAACTTGGGAACCTAGGGGTTCCGAATTTTCGGGGTTGAAGAACTAGGAACTTGGGAACCTGGGGTTTCGGAGTTCCGAGGTTGAAGAACTTAGGAACTTGGAAACATGGAGGTTCCGGAGTTCTGGGGTAGAAGAACTAGGAACTTGGGAACCAGGGGGTTCCGGGGTAGAAGAACTAGGAACTTGGGAACCTGGGGGTTCCGGAGTTCCGGGGTTGAAAACTAGGAACTTAGGAACCTGGGGGTTCCGAAGTTCCGGGGTTGAAGACTTAGGAACTTGGGAACCTGGGGGTTCCGGAGTTCCAGGGTTGAAGAACTAGGAACTTCGGAACCTAGGGGTTCTGGAGTTCCGGAGTTGAAGACTTAGGAACTTGGAACTTGGGGGTTCCGGAGTTCCGGGGTTGAAGACTTAGGAACTTCCTTCTGATAAGACAACACTTCACACTTCATAATTCCATTGCTTTTCCCCTCGATCAACTGGGGCAGCACTGGTCCATGGAACATATCTCTGATCGGTTCTCACTGATGGACCAAGGGTGTGTCATAAAATGACAACACCTACCATTGTTGGAAAGGTGTGGTTGGAAGAGTTGCTACTTTCGCGTGTTGGAATTGCTTGCAAGGAGTGGAGAACACTCAACTCCATGGTCTTATTGTGAAAACTAAAGGTATGTTTCTTGTGGATACATTGTAGCTTTGCAGAGTTTTATAAGAATTTTGGTTGTGCAAGATAAAAGATAAAAGATGTGTATGCTTTGTGTTGGAGGGGGGGGGGAGGAGGGAGTGGGGGTAGGAGGGTGGGGAATGGGGGTGCGCAAAATAATGATTGCTGCATTTTGTGTGTGAGAGAATGAGAGATTTCTCTGTGTTGCATGCATTTTGGATTATTCAAAAGAAGGGTTTAATATATGCATTTTGGGTTATGCAAAAGAAGGGATTTTGTATGCATTTTGGGTATGCAAAATAAGGATCTAGTATGCATCCTTGATGTATGTGAAAGAAAGAAGGGTTTGTATGCATTGTTTGTTGTGCAAAAGGAATGACTGTGTGTGTTGTGTGTGAAAGAAAATGATTGAAACCGTAAGTCAATGAAAGAAGGGTTTGTATGCATCATTTGTTTTGCAAAAGGGATGATTGTGTGCATTGTGTGAAAGAAAATGATTGAAACTATAAGTGAAATTTTAAGTATTCATTAGCTTGATGGGAAGCCATAAAAGGTGCACTCAAAGTTTTTGGTGAAGTTTCCAAGAAATGATATATTTTCCAAAAGATTAAATTTCTTATGGTTCACTTTGTGACTTTGTGCAGATTAAAAAGGTAGTCAAATGACATAAATGGAGGCTCTATGAGTGGTTGTGACAACCTTATTTGACCCATCCTAATAGCCATTTGTAAGTGTGGTCTCCTTAGATTGTTATAGAAATGAGAACAAAGTTGGAGTCCTAGAGTAGAAACGTTGGGACCAAATCAATATGAGGGATTGATGTGCAATGTTTGAGAAAGATAAAAAAGGAACATAAAAGATAAATTCATAAACATAGGGACCAACCAGCTTGTAGTTGATGCACAATGTGTAATGAAGAGGATGAAAAAAGTTTAAAACTAAACAACATAACACTAATACCAACCAATATGTGGTTGACGTACGGTGTTATAATCAAAGAAAAAATGAATGTACATTGGGACCAATCTATATGTGGTCGATGTGCTATCATCATTGGGACCAATCCATATGTGATTGAAGTGCAATGCATCATTAGGACAAATCCATTAGTGGTCAACATGAGATTCTTAATAAAGAGTATTCTTTGAGGTAAGTATTTGGAGATATGTGAATGTCTCGTGTTCTGCCCTGGTGCTTTGGAATGCTGAGTGGGATATCATTCCCCTGCTCCAATACTTCTCTTCTTCCTTGTGTTTAATTTTGATTGTCTCCATTATGAGAAATCATCTTGTTTGTTGTATGTTTGAGGCCAATCTTGTGTGTTGTGTTTAACTTAATGACCATGTTGTTCATCTCCTAGTTTAGAGGGGTGGGCTTGAGGGTCTCATATGGTTGGGTGTTTGTCATGTCCCCATTTTTTGTTCTCTTGTAGTGCATCTAGTGTTGGCTTTTTGGGTTGGTGTCAACAGGATCAGAGGGGTATTTCGATGTCGCCAGTGTGTTCAAACAGATTAATGGAGATGAACGACACTTTTTGGAGTGATTTCAAACAAATTGTCCAACACTTACTATTTTTAGTGTCAGTTTGGATGCCAATTTGTCAGTTGAGAGTTTTGGTGACTTACTATTTTTAGCAATTGCTATTTTTAGTATTTACTATTTATAGTAACAACTATTTTTGGCAGCTAGTCATAGCTTCAATGTGCAGCATCTTCAGTTTCAGGGTTTGGGTAGCTCTTGCTATTTTTAGTAAGTTCTGTTAGTTTTTAGTGATCAGATTAGTAGCAGTATAGAACAGAAAATCAGAAATGCACACATAACACAGTGATACCCTTGGAAAACCTCCCTCTTGGAGGAAAAACCCAACAACAATAATCTCAGATCTGATTTGATTAAGCAAATTACAAGTTTACCCTTCTAGGGCATAAATCAACTATAGCAAAACTTATCTTAATCTGGAAGTCAGTGTGATGTGCAGATCGCTGTCAAACTTAGATAGCCTTTGGGCAGCCTTGATACACTCCAGCAAACCCAAGGCAAATTCGGCAGCCCAAAAGATCTTCGCCCAGCCTAGTAGACAAATCGCTGACTGATAAGCATTCACTGCCCTAGAGTGCAGCTCCAGATTTGCTGATCACGGATACTGATCAATGAAGGAAATTGCAGATCACATACAATACAAGTTCACTAAACTTGCAAAGGTAATTCGCTAAGTGTGTATCTTATGTTGATGCTTGCATTGTCTTGAATATATATGAGCTTTTACATCTTATTTGCCTTAGGTCGGCCTTTACAGTAAATTTATAAGGCATCTAAAGTTGGCACCCAAAATAGGGTCTGACCCATAATAATTACAAGTTACATATTATAGGGTCAACCCTATCACATCAACAAGTTACATAATATTACCCATTTAGGGCCCAGCATGAATGACAAGTTACAATGCCCATTTAGGGCTAGACCCAATTACAACTTACACAAGTTGAGCGCCCAAATTGGGCCTGCCCTTTAACATTCACAAGCTACATAATATAATCACATAAGAAGGCCCATCAAACATTTACCAAGCTAGGTCGGCCCAATCAAGGGATACGACCTAGCTATATTTCAACAAGTTCTACTTTTAGCACTTGGTTATGGTCTCAATTTCTCTCTTAGTTTAGTACAATGGGTTTTAGTTGGACTTGGTGAGTTATAATGCTTTCAAAAGAGGATTATTTTATTTTATTCACTAAGTCTTTATAAAGTGTTTTTTTAAATTATCCCCCCCTTCGCCTAGTAACATAAGTTGTTTTAAGAGGGCCATTGACATCCAAAATGGACATGTAAGGAAGAGGATAAATATTTATTTTATTGAGCTAATATTATGCTTCCAAAGGGAATGTCAAGGAGGAATAAAACATAAAGTAAATTTAAATCGTTTTATTTGAAAACTCAAAAAAGTTCGAACTTCTACGAGGATTGTTAAGTTGCTTTCAAGTTTCGGTTTTGGAGGGAAAAGGCTTCAAATTGAAGGATGGTTGCCCTAATTTCCTTTTTGCTCTATATATTCATGTTTTGAGCTCTCATTTGACATGCTTACTTTGACAACTTAATGTTATGCTGCTGGAATTAGCTAAGGGAGTTCTTCATTTGACATGCTTACTTTGACAACTTAATGTTATGCTGCTGGAATTAGCTAAGGGAGTTCTTCAATTTCTGGATGAGGGTAAAAACCCTCTTCTTGTTTGCTGGTTTCGGTGGTGACATCCACCAAAGCTGGTTGGTGCTCTTGGTTTTGGTTTAATAGAGATTTTGGCTTGGTTTGGTGTGATGGGTTTGAAGATATTAAAGATATATTAAGTATTTTGATGTGGGTATTGTGATTTTGGTGAGTGGTAAGCCTTTATGAACTGTTGTTCGAGTTTGGTAGAGTTTTGGAGCTTCTTCTAAGTGCTGGTGTGCTTTTTGAGAATTACTAGATATCATAGTTTTGATCATATTTCGCAGAGGAAGACTTTTTGGCTTATGGGTATTGTTTCAAACATCTTCCTTGACCTAGGTGACTCGTTGTGATGGGCTATTTGCATCATTTCAGGGGGCACTGATTGTATAAGACAACATCGCCCCTATGTATTGAGTGCCTATTCTTGCATAGCACATGGGTAATCTGCCTGTTAGAGATTCGAACTGCTCTTGGAAGTGGCATTTCTGAGTTTAAAATCTGCATATGATCACTAGTTGTTTCCATGATATTTCAAGAAGTCTGGAGAGGTTGCTGATTTCATGAAGAAATGAAAAAATACACTTCTTGGAATGAATACCAGGTATGCAATTTGTTTCAATAAGTCTGATTTCTGATTACTGTTGTCGCATTCTGATTTGAATTGGTTTTCCAAGTTGATTTGAAAGAAAGTATATGTTTCAAACTTTAAACTCATTCTATGTAAAGTTATTCTCATTGTATGCAACATCATGATGAATGAAACATGAAATACAAACACTTCTGCAATTCTTTCTCTTTCTATCACAAAACACAAAAACAAAAAATCAGGTGGGGACATTACAGTGTTGTTGTCTGTTGTGATGCACTTTGGAACCATGGGAACTGGAGAAAATCCTATGTCCTTATCTTTCTTTATGTCTTACTTCCAAGATAGATGTAATCTTGGTTTATATTGTAACAGAACCTTTATATCATCCTTGTATGTTGAAAAGTCTCCATCCATGTATTTTTGAATGCGGACATAATGTTGCAACTGTATTTGTAAAATGATCATTGGCTGGAACCGCATGTGGAAATGAGAATTTGTGTGCATGTGTAGGACATATAATTTTACTTGGAAATGAAATGCATGCAATTGTGAGTTTTTGTACAATAAATATGAAGTTGAAAGCATATAAAATTCATTAATGGTTCATACCTATATTTTTTATGGTATTATGCAAGGAAATGTGCTTTTGTAGTCCTTGCTTATAAGCATAGTTATGCTGGTCTGAAATTGCAGGTTTTACCATTTTCTTGTTGTTCATTTACTACTGTGAATTTCTCTTCTGTGATCTTTTCCATCCCCTTTCTGTTGCATATTAGAAATCTTAAAAATATTGAAATTTGAGTGAGTTTTGACTGTTTAACTGTAGACTGTTTTTTTTGCATTTACAGCTACTAAAATGATGACAAGAAGGAGTTCCTTACATTTTGGAAAGGTTTTAATATGATATTTTACAGTATAGAAGATTTTAATGTTTGGTCGTGATCTTCTATGTTTTTTATGGCATTTGTGAAGCTAGATTGCTGCCCCGTAGTGCTGCAGTAGTCTGTAGTTTTGTGCAAGTATGTCAGTTGATGTGCAATATGTCAGTTGATGTGCAACATTCTAAGTTGTTGTGCAAATATGTTGTTGCTAACCAGTTATTAGTTGTTGTGTAAATATGTTGTTGCTAACCAATAGTTAGTTGTTGTGCAAGTAAAATTGGTTGTTGTGCAACTTTGTTAGTTGCTAAACAAGTCCTTTTGGCAGCTGTGTGCAGAATTGAGGTTAAGTGAGTTATTGTTTTTGAGAGAATGGCTATTGCGTTTAAATTAGGTGTATGATGTATCCTATAAAGGCTTCGTATTTATGCACATATGTGTTTAAGTTGTCCTATGTTTTTTTCTAAGTCTCTCCCCAGTGCAATTATGCTAAGTTGTCCTATATTTTTTTCTAAGTCTCCCCCCGGTGCAATTATGCTTCATGAATTGACGTCACGTTCTTGAGTGCCGTGTTGTGTCATGACAGCTTTGGTGCATGAGCACACATTGTAGTATGTATATGTTACAACTGTCACAAATAAAATTGTTATCCCATTCATTGCTCATTGATCTCCTAATGTAAAAGTTGGGGCATTACCTATTGAATCTCCTGTAACTGGATGCAGAAGATAAAATTTAATGTTGTTTTTTGTTTTCTCTTGTTTGTTTTCATTTTTTGTTTTATCCTTCTATTTTAAGTTGATCATTAAAGTTTTCTATTTATGCTGGTGGGTTGTGTTTGAAGAGATCTAATATTTTATTGTAGGTATGAGAGAGTCGTGTAATTCTCGAGAGCCTGAGATAATGAGTTGTGGGCGAGATCAAGTTTGTTGTCCTCTAAAAAAGATAAAGCTAGGTAGAAGGTGTACAAACGTCCTCCGCTATGTGAAAGTGGGTAGAGGTGTAATGTCCAGGATTATATTTGCCCTAGAATTCCCAAACAAAGTGCAAATTGCCAACTTTGGATTGTGTTTTAGATCCAAGCACTTATGAAGTCCACTAGCTATCCTTGGATTAATTCTGAAATCAGAGATCCAGTTAGAATTGATTGTCTTTCTTTTCTTGATCTGGATTGTTATTCCTTTTTATTGCTTGCCACAGATGCTTCTAATCTGTATCGATTGCCTTCTAAAATAACAGGTTCACTGCTTTTAATATATTATTGTTACAGTTCTCCTTCTCTATCTATTAAAGCATAGAATATTTCATCCTATTTTTCTCCCCCCTTCTCATTCCACATCTTATCGCATCTTATATATTGCTCAAGAGTGCCGACTACTCAGAGAACCATAATACTTTTCAAGTCACCCTTATCATTATTATATTTAATATCTTTTTCTTTGCTTACTAATGGAGTCGGGGCCTCCTTACAAATCATCACCCCAAATATTAAGTATTTTTATCCTCGGTCGGCGGCTTACATTCGTTTAATCATTCATAATTAATTATATATATCTGTGACAAGATTTAAAGTTCTGCGACTGGGATCTAGGACTGCTGTGACAAAGGTTTTAAATTACTGCGAGCAGGGGGCATGACAAGAGGGGGTTTGAGAGGTACATCTTCCAGAATCTTTGTTGGGTAGGGGATAGTTGTGGTTGCTGGTTGTGTTTGTGAGTTTTGTTGCAGGTGGAGACCTGTAACTGCAGAGAGTGTAGACTCTAAAATAAAAATGTTAAGTTGCAGATTGTGTGAGTTGTATATGTGATTGAAGATGGCAAAGAGGAAGAGTATGAAATTTGCTTTGGGAAAAGTTTTAGGAATTTCAGTTATTGTAAGAAGGGAAAAAGCATTCAAAGTTGAGCTTAAAAATATGAAAAGGATGCTGAAGGTTTTGAGGAAGACACAGATAGCAACAGACAAGAGGAAAGAAGAGAAAATGGGTAGGTTGAATCCTATTATTTTTTCTATAGTGATTTGTTTGTAGATGTACCTATGTGTGTAGGAAAAAATGAAGATAGAGAAGTTGCAGCTACATGTCTTATTAAAGGCATGAAGGAAGTGATGAAATAAATTGCAATTGAAGATGAAGATGAAGATGAAGAAGATGAAAGTGCAGTAGCAACTAGCAAGAACATGTCTTGTGGAAGGGATGAAGCAGTTGAAAGAGGATGAGGATGAAAGAGGAGACAATATTGTAGCAGAGAACAATGAAAGAAAAGTTGCAGAAATAAAGAAAAGTGAGGTTGCGGCAGAGGTTTGTCCTTTGAAGGAATAATTGGTAAAAGCAGAGAATGGCGAAGAAGATATATTGTAATAATGAAGACGATGATATATTGTATGCAAATGAGGTAGTGAGAGTGGAAGAAGAGGTGAATGTTCAGGAGAAGATAGAATTTTTTTATTTCCATGATGTTGCCAGTGCAAATTTGTATGCAGGTGTTGTAAAGGATGGTGCAGACGCATTTTTGATGGAGGAGGCTAGATTAAGGTTGGATCCCACGAAAGAGGGGAAGAGTGGAAAGTGTAATTGGAGGAGGTGGTCAATTCATGGTGGATTAACTTCCATGAGAAGGAGGAGGAATGAAGAGCAGACTTGGTGGAAAAGGATGGAGATTGTCCGAACCAAATGCCAGAAAAAGAGAAGGAAGAAATATTTTAATATACCTATTACAATGGTGGAGTTCACTACAGATTTTTTACAATCTAGAAGGGTGGTTCTACTATTCAACTCCATTTTGTGAGCCCAAGATCACAATTTTTTCTTACCCAGCATGTCTAAAGCAGGAGCATCCAGGTCAATATACAATACTACATCGCCTAAAAATATTTTCAATTTGATTTGTTTTAATTGTTGTTGGCATCTCTCCACAACACAAAACTTTTGATTTGATCAAAATTGCCAAATTGAAGATTTTACCCAAACACAGTTTTAAAGCTTCACAAGCAGTTTTACAGAACAATTAATTTTGAAAATTCGTGAGGGTTGGAACCAAATCCTTTTACAAGGATGTTCATGGTTGCATTTCGCCAAATGTGGCAAGTTTTTGTGCCTGAGTTCCAATTGGGAGAATTTAAAATACTCTATTTTCGTTGGCACTTTACGCAGAACATTAATTTTGAAGATTTGTCAGAGCTGAAGTTGAACGGTTTTGCAAGGATCTTTGGGAGGTCATTCCAAACAAATTTGCCAGTTTTCAGATGAAGATTTGATTCCAGTAGATAGTTTTACAAAACGTCAATTTTTGACATTAACGGCATCCATTAGTCTCATGAATTCATCATGTGCATGTTCGTAAGGTAATTGAGTTGTTAATGTGATAAGGCAGAACATATTATTTTTTAAAACACTTAAAATGGAAGAGGGGAGAAAATGGTGAAGTGGCACCCATCTTTATTAAATATGTTCATATTTTCTAAAATGGGAGAGGGGGTGTACGAATTAAGGGAAGAATAAGGGAACATGAGAGTTAAGGTGACGCCCATTTGTCGGCATTAAGACAGAAATATTAAATGTAATTTGCAGCGTGGAGGTTAGAGGAGAAAGAAGTGGGAAAAGGGGTGGGAAAGGAGAAAGAGCAAGCCATTCTTAGGGCTGTTTATTCTTAGGGCTGTTTAAAAACAGCAACAAAGATCTGCAAAAGTGCTGAATTGAAAGTAGAGGAAACTGCGTGATGTTAAGAATAAAAATGGAGAATGAGAGAGATGTATACAGAGGGCCATGAGAGGCCATGCTTGACTTCAGCTATGGGAGATTTTGTTTGTCAAAGAATTGTAATCATTCTTGAATTTGTTATAATAATATTGTTATCTATCTGATGTGTTTTCATTGTGTATAGTTTGTGTGGAATTTTAATCTGTGGTGACAGACTGCGAGGATTGACAGCTCCTTTGGGGTTCTCAATCCTCAATCTGCATCATAACTAAGGTCTATGATGGACTTTTCTGCTCAGTGCCAATCCCTGTGAATAGGGGCAATGTTTTGTAATGTCCCCATTTTGAAATAGGATTTAATAATAAATATTAATGATAAAATTAAACGAAGAAAAATTAAAATAAAATTAAAATATAAAAGAATAAAATTAAAATAATTAAAATTTAGTTAAGTTTAATGAATGGTCAAAAGGTTTGAAATGAAAAGTTGTGAGCTCCTCAAACATGAGGTAAAGGGAGAAGAGAACTTCAATTGAAACAACAATTTTAATCTACAATCAGAAGTGCAGATCTAAATTAAATAAGACAACAGTGAGGAGACGTGACCCTTTCAAAGGGATATCTCTTTCCAAAGAGATGTGTCTCCTTAATGAGATATGAAGGTATAAAAAGAGTAAACAATTATATAGAGTGGGCGAAATGGAGAAAACGAAGAAAGAATGGAGCATTGAGATTAAGGAAGAAGAAAGGAATGGGCAGAAAATAAGGAAGTGACTTTTACGGACAGAAATGATGAAACGTTGTGACATTTTGAAGAGGTGGTAATTGTGAAAGGTTGTGACCCTTGCAAAGGTAAGGCATGATGAAGGGGTATAACTGTCCCTCACATTGGAAGTTATAAGGGAGAGAAGGTTTCATTTGATAAGGAGAGTGGAAGGGGATTCCATTTTAGAGCAGACAAAAAGGGTAGAAAGGAGGATATGCGATGCCATCCTAAAATGCAGAAGCCTGAGTATAAACAGCAGACCATAAATATGTTATCTGCAGATTTGGAAAGGGGAGTAAATGTAACCATCGAATGGAATCAGATTGAATGTTAGTAACTAAATATATAGTAGTTCGAATATACTTATGGGTTTGGGATTTTATTAATCATCAATGAGCAGATAACATCCATCATGCACGATTTTACAACAGGCGTTGCGCGATTCTCAGAGAATAAAATCCACGATTTACAAACCCTCCAACCCTACATAATAAACTTCAGCGATTGTTCTTAAGAAAGTCAGCTTGAAAATCCTCAGAGAAGAAACACGATTTTTTTTTTCAGTAGTTCGAATATACTTATGGGTTTGGAATTTTATTAATCATCAATGAGCAGATAACATCCATCATGCACGATTTTACAACAGGCGTTGCGCGATTCTCAGAGAATAAAATCCACGATTTACAAACCCTCCAACCCTACATAATAAACTTCAGCGATTGTTCTTAAGAAAGTCAGCTTGAAAATCCTCAGAGAAGAAACACGATTTTTTTTTTCATAAAAAAAAACTTTAAAAACCTTGTGAAAGATTTTTTACGAAAATTTTTTAAAGAAAAAATTCTAAAACTTAACCTAGTGCTCTGATACCATGAAATGGTAATTGGATATTCAATAATGAAAACAAAGATTATATTTAAAGACAATTACGTATCGATGTTTCTAAACAATACAATCGATAGAAATAGAAACTATCTATAACAACTAAAGAAAACTAAATATTCCTAAATGACCATTAATAATAAAATATTACTTTAATAATGTATGCCTTGTGTCTTATGTGCATTTATGAGTTGCTTCATGACTGATGTATGTCCACTCCATGAGTACCTTTCTCATATATGCTTTGTACCTTACGTGTATTTATGTGTATTACCTCATGTCTTACATGTTTTACGTGTATGCTTCATGCTTTAGGTCTTGCGTGTATTCATGTGTATGATTCATACCTTATGTGTATTCATAATTTCATATGTATAATTCATGCCTCACGTGTATTTGTGTGTATGCTTCATGCTTCATGTCTTACATGTATTCATGTGTATACTTCATGCTTTAAGTGTTTGCTTCATGCCTAATGTGTTTTCAGCATGTTTACTCCATGTGTGTTTTTGAGATATCCCCAACCAAATAAGAACCTGGAGTGCAGTGTATCACCATAAATAACAATTTTATCAATCGGGAGCTATGTCATGACTCCATCATGAATAAGTAGACACAAACACTAGGAAAATCGTCTTAACTTAAGACTTCACGATTTTCTCATAGACGATAATACAGGCCAGCAATCTACATCCGCAATAAGGCAGCGATCCCAACACAATATCGGGTGGATTGAGGAATAGTTAAGTTTGAGTCAAATTTAGTTAAGTTGTGGTTAATCTCCAAGTGATGCGATCAACTCAAGGCTAGTTAAGAGCGAAGGACACGAAGCCAAAGGATATACGTTGGAAGAGACATATCTCTTCGCTCAATGAGAAGATATAAGTATCCATATTGACGATAGTCATTCAACACACTATATTACCAGCATTCAAGAAGCCGCCTTACAGCAATCAGGAGTTTAAGAGAAGCCATCAAGTGCCAAGGAGAAGAGGGAGTCACAAGAGAAGATAGATCGCACAAGCAAGCAATATTCAGAATTTAGACAAAGCAACACTTCAGTAAATCTGTCACGGTCAAAATTTACAAGGGGACATTATAAATTCACCGTCCACATTGCATAGATCCATTGCATATCAGATATTACAATTGCCATCATAATCGCATATCAGACTTACAATTATCAGATAATTATGCTGCATGTCTTTTATCATTAAGTATATATCAGAGAATACATCTGTGTATCATTTATCTTCCATTCCTTGCTTAATTCATATTCATTTGACATAGTAAGAAGGGGAGATAGGAGTAATAGTTTCAACATTCCTTCTTAGTCCAATAGGGGCATTACAGTGGTATCAGAGCCATAATCCTGCCATCTTGTGGAAATTTGGTTAATGCAAACCTATCAATGTAAAAGGGGCCAATCCGCTATGACAAAACAAGTGGCAAATGAGCTAAGAACCTTTATGGAGCAAACCAACTATAAATTTGAAAGGACAAACCTACTGATCCTTCAAGATATCCAAAGCATGAACAGCAACAAAACAAGAGACACATTCCAATCACTCTGAAAACCAGCATACAACTCAGGTCTCCACTCTTAGACCCACCATGCCATCATACTTTCCTAGAGAAGAACCAATGACAGATAGTGTGGAAGAACTAGCGGAGATTTCCGCAAGGTTGGACCCCGAAGTACAAGGGCATATCCCCTTTAAGGAGTACTATGAAGTCAAGACCCAAGTTAACTCCAATAGAAGAAAAAGACACAGAGACAAAGACCTTAAGGCAAGGATAACTAAAATGTCCTTACCCCATTTTGATGGTTCGGGAAAATCGACCGTCCAGTCATGGGTCCAGAAACTAGACACATATCTATCACTAAGTCCTATGACGGAGGAAAATGCCATCAAGTTTGCTACTCCTCATCTAGCCGGGACAGCACACAATTGGTGGCATCATGGCCTTATCACTCAAGGTCGTCAAAACATCACTACTTATAGAGAATTCACTCAAAGGCTCATCAAGAGATTCGATCAAAGGCACCCGGAATGGTACTTCAAAGAATTAACTCAACTTAGTCAACAACGAACTATAGAAGATTATGCCAATGAATTTCAGAAATTAGCAGTTATGGGCCCTAACCTCTCCCAAGGAAGACTCTGAAGAGCACACGGTTATACTGAGAGGGGGGGGTGAATCAGTATAACAACAATCTTTTACCAAATTAAACTTTTTCAACTTCAATCATATGTATATAACTTATCTTGTTACCATATTCATTGCATACTAATATTCATATGTAATCTATCTAATATGAACACAAGTTGAACACAAGATATATGCGTGGAAACCCTTACGGGAGAAAACCACGGTAAATCAATGCTTTTATATATTTCTTCTTTTACAATATTTCGTAGGCACCAACCCCTAACACTGTTTGTGAACACCAACCCACTGGAAGCACCAACTCCCAAATCTGTTTTTGTGAGCACCAACCCACTGGAAGCACCAACTCCCCAATCCAGAATTAGTGAGCACCAACCCACTTCATATAAATCTGAATTTTCATCTTGACAATGTTGCTATCTCAACAGATGATGGACACTTAATTCCTTTCTTCAAACTGATATGACGAACATTACTAACCAGTCATATAAGCCTGGCCACACTTTACTTCTCAATCTGTGATACAAATCAGTTTATAAACTTTTCACAAATCTATCTATAAACTGCCCATTAAGTGAGCATGCATCTATCTATAATCTGCTCTAAGTCTGCTTCATAAATCTGCTTGAATTTGCTTCACAAATCTGCTATAATCTGATAAAAATTCTGCCACCAAAATGGTCACCATCTTCTGTTGTGCAAGTCTGAATACTATCTTCACTTAACCTGCTTAAATACCAAAAATAACCTCTTCATACTCTTCTTTCAAATCTGCATTTAATCCTTTCAAGAATTACTATGCAGTTCACTGTATAAAGTTCTTCATTCAGTCTTCTTTTCTTCACAGGATCTGATATAAAATATGTATGTGTATTTTCTACACGATACACCACTCACATCACTCTTTTCTCAGAGATAACTTTTATTTTATATTCAACACATATTCACAGCATTATTCACTCCATACTCTTTACCCACGCAATCTCTATTTCTTACACACATAATTATATATTCAGCATTATACTCCACTCTCTTATTCCACACCTACTTTATTCACACTCTCATCGTATTACACATTAGTGTGGATGTTATATATTTTCACTCACTTTTTCAGCACTATATTCACACAGTCTAAAAATAATTTCAGAATTATTATTCTCCACACATCATGCACAATACACATCTCTTACTTCATTTTATATCTGCATATTATATTCTCAAAAAAAGTACATACCACCACACCCTTTCAAAGAAGGGTCGTAACTTTTCCATTGGTCACTAAACCGATTTGTTTTGTTATCGATTCAAGACTTTCATTATTTTAATAGCTGTATTTGTCTTCATAACGTCATTTATTTTGGAATAGTTAATATTTAATTCTTAATGAAGACGTTTGCTTCTTCAATCATCAATCGCACCTTTACCATACTTAATAAGGTTTCTTTGTATTTGCCTCAGCATCATTCCATGTTGACCACTTCCTTGAACGATAGTATGGAGACTTGAATCATTTTAATTTTTGTTAATATTTTTAAGCAAGTCATATATAGAATGACCATGTCATCGCTAATAAGTCTTTCCACATCTATGGGATTCTTACGATTCTTCTGTCACCAACAAATAGCGATGGAGGACTCCACCAATTAGAGAGTATGGGCGCATCAAACTATAGTGAAGATATTACCTATCGGTAATTGATATGCATTATACATATTGAACATATTGTAACCGCTGCTCGTATATGCTTCGTTACTAATCGATTCCTCCAAGTTATGAATTGCTGTCCTCACATAGTTCTAAGCCATTTATTATATCCTCCCATTATCATTAATCAACAAAATTTCCCTCCGTAACATTAAGTCGCTGCTCATTTGATTTTGTAATCATATTAATTTCTTAGATTCGTCCTACTTCCTTTATTCAAGTCACTGCTTTGTGTTTGTTCCAACAAACATTTTGTGGTCAGCCCCAAACATA
Organism: Cryptomeria japonica; assembly: GCF_030272615.1. Classification (NCBI taxonomy): domain Eukaryota; kingdom Viridiplantae; phylum Streptophyta; class Pinopsida; order Cupressales; family Cupressaceae; genus Cryptomeria; species Cryptomeria japonica. The sequence goes on along the minus strand of NC_081405.1, from coordinate 453,076,578 downwards.
TCGATCAATGCTTGTTATGAAGTTGATTTGACTCTCAATCTGCCACCTTATATATGAATTGTTGTTCTTATTCCAATCGCTGTTTTAAGAATCACTTCTTTGATTTCTATTGCTGCCATTATTACTTTTGCTGATGAAGACCCGATATTGATGAAGACTCGTCATGTTAATTACTGTCAACAATGGTCATTGTATAGTCGACTTTTGCCACTGTAAACTGATATCATTTACACTATTATTCTATTTTATCATTGTCTCTATTTTGATCACCGTCATTAAATATTTCCTTAGGATAAATTGGTCAGCACCCATAATGATCGCTGCCTGGTCTCTGTGTACAGATCACTGTAATGCAGATCGCTGTCATGTTCTTTGAGTATTTTATCGTTGGTCACTGGTTATTATAAACTGGTTCCTTGAGTTCGACGCAAATCACTTGTGCTTGACTTGGATAACTGTCATGCCTTGTATGAGAATGGTCATCTTAATCACTGCTTATTTTTTAATACAGTCACTGAAATATATCTTTTAATTTGTGTACTTCATAAAGTTACCAACTGTAGAAAAAACCAAATTGCCACATGGATATTCCTTGTTATTGCTGCACATTGTGTTGACTTCTGTTTACTTAAGGATGTTCATAGCCAAGTGCTTTCATTATTTTAATAACACCATTTAAGTCTGCAAAAATTATAGCTTGCTGTCCATGCTATATCGCTGCATAGTATTCTCTATCCCTGTTATAATGTTGAATGGTAAACTTTCCATAACTGATGGAATCTGTTCATTGTTGCACATTATAACTGTCTTTAGAGATATTAGTATTGTTGTTTGCAATCATTATCTGGTATAACATAATCGCTGTCAAATATATTGCTAAGACATGAAGTTGACTTTATCATGAATATGCACAGTCTTATTGATTGTGTCTTAACAAGGTATATATTTCTTTGGCATTGATGAACTTAATCTAACACTCTTGTCCATGCTTGTTTGACATTACTGACAAGAACAAAATCCAATGGTCTATGTACCTTTGACATCAATGACAATATTTCCATCAGACTCACCTATTTATTTGTGGAAGGACTCAAAGTGTCGATTAAGAAAATAGTAAACCCCTTGGACCTCGAAAGTTTGGGTGAGGCAATACAAAGAGCCATTAAGGTTGAAGCCAACTACTCAAAAGAAAAACCAAAATATGCGGTATCCAAGGCATATCCAAAGAATCCTCGTAGAGATGAATACTATAAGGAGAAAGGAAGACCATGCTATTTCTACAAAGAAATATGAAGACCTGGACATAGATGCCAAACAAAAGACGTCCTAGAAAAAAGAGAAGACCTAAGAAGGAAGAATCTATGTTTCAAATGCAAAGAAACATGGAAGCATGACCATCTAAAAGAGGTCAAATACATCAAATAGAAGAAACCGAGGATGAAGGAACCAAAGGAAACTTATACAAAAGAGAAAGGCTCGAAGAGGAAGAGCATGGAACGTTAGCAGTTATCTCTCAAGTATAGGAACATAGACCCTTAAGAATTAAAGGGACACTAAAGAGACAAAAAGTAATCGCCTTGGTGGATAGTGAGGCCTCCCACAATTTCATAAACCAGAGTTTAGTGGCAAAGAGGAAACTGAAAACCAGAGATTTTAAGGGGTTCAAGGTAGCCCTAGCAAATGGAGGCATAGCACATTGTACCAAAATGATTCCCCAACTAGAAATTAATGTGGGATAATACAATACAAGGAAATTTCTATGTAGTAACATTGGGAAATGATGTAATACTCTAGACACCCTAGATACACTCATTGGGGCGTTTCACCATGGATCTTCCAAACCTAGAGATTTGCTTTCAACATGATGGACGAGAGGTGACATTGAAAGGACTACAGAATGGAGCTCCAAGAGTGGTTTAATGCAAAGGAATGGAAAGAATCATTTGACATGGGCAGGGGGAATGGATTGCACAATGTGTGGTCTTAGACAAATCTTCTCCCCACGAATCAATAGTTCATATAGACATTATGGTGGCAATTTGGAGGAATTGATTATGTGTTGCATTGATGTTTGTCATTGATGTCAACACTAGCTGTTTTGTTGTCTACCGGGTTCTGGTAGAGTGGTTGGATTATGATGTTGATCTGGAGATCTTCTTCGGTATGTTCCGGTTTGTGGAATTGATTTGGATTGGTTATTCATGTGTTCCTAATCCGTATCACATTCAGTTGGTTCGGGATTTGATGATTCGGAAGCTATCGTTTGTTCTAAAGCTTTGTTGAAGATCTTTTGATGAATCCGATAAGTGGTGTTGGTGCGGCTTCTAGAAGGTTATCAGGATGCTGATGGTTATCATGTTCGTGTTCCAGTTGATCGATGGTGTTGTAGTTAGCACGGGACCTATTATATTCTATGCTATTCTGGTAGGTTATGGACCGGTTTATGTAACGTGTTGGTTGATGCTCCCGATGCGTTGCCGGTTGGATTTATTGTTTGATTTATGTTGTTTCGGTCTTAGGCCGACTTGGTTTATCATTGGTTTGCAAGATTATGTAACGGATTGATTGTATTATCTTTCAGGTGGCCGACCTAATTGTTTATGTCCTGGGTTGGTATAAATATGATGTAAGATCTCTTTGTAGATCGTGATATGTGGGTTATGGAATTATCAATGTGCGAATAAGGTTATAATCATATGCAAAGGTTTTGGTCGATCATAGGTGATCGAATTGGGTTTGTGTAAGAGGTTTAAGACCTCCGGTATTGAGCTTAACCGAAGCTGTACTCAAGCATAGGAGATGTTGTTCTTACACTTCATTCATCTTTCCGGATTGTGGTCTGGATTTTTTTTCTAGTCGGTGAGGTTCCTTTTGTGATGAGCAATGCGCTCTAGGTTGTTGGCCTTCCTGCATGTGCAGGCCCCTCTTATTGTAATCACATACTTACTGCAAAAGTATTATCTGACTGTGGGTAGGCTTCCCACCTTGGTTTTTCCCTTTACCGGGTTTTCCACGTACAGATCTCAGTGTTATGTGTTGTGGATGGATGGTAATTGTTCTGTGATTTATATTTGTGCTTAATTGTTATATCTGCTATTCCGATATTTGGTTTATGCATTCCGGTAAAAGGTTTTGTGTGCTTAAAGTTTCATAATTTGTTGAAAATTGATTCACCACCCCCCCCCCGTCACAATTGTCCACCAGTTATCCTAACATTTGGTATCAGAGTCTGGTCCTCTCTGCAGAAGCTTAAACCGCTTGAGGAAGATCCTATGCCAACTAATAGTTCATCAGCAGCTGTTTTTCGGAGAGAAACCCCTAAGCTTGATTCAACTATTACAGAGTATGGAAGATTTGGATGGAGACTCATTTGAGATGTATTAGGAAAGAGATTTGGGAGATCAATGAGAAAGGCTATACTCTTTATAATCCGGCATCTGGCAATCCTCCTCCGGCAGACTTGGATAAGAACATTGAAAATGACTGTAGAGCTAGAGAAGCCCTCTTGAGTACACTTTCTGATCAGCAAATAATGGGATTAACTGACCAATCATCTACAAAGGCTATATGGGATAAGTTGGAGACTCTGAATGAAGGTGACCCTACTGTTAAAATTGCTAAACTTGATGGTTACCGGGTGAGGTATGAGAACCTGAAAATGGAAGAAGATGAAAAGATTACTGCTTTTATGGAAAGAGTTAATGAAGTTTTTATGGGAATTTAGTGTTGTGGTGGATCTCTGAGCGAAGATAAGATTGTTTCTAAAGTATTGAGAGCTTTGCCACCGACTTACAAGATGAAGGCTACTGCAATTAATGAGCTGAGAACAATGTCTAACACCTTTGTCAACGGGGATACTTTGGTTGGAAAGTTATCTACTTTTGAGCTTGAAGAATTTGGTCCTCAAGGAGCTTCAAAGACTGAATCTGCTTTTCATACATTTACATCATCAACCGGCAAGAGTGATTGGAAAGCTTGATATGCGAAGGAAATGAAGAAAGAAGATGAAGAGTTTGAGCAACTTGAAGCCCTATTTGCTAGAAGAGTACCTAAAGGTCCAGCAGGAAGTAAGTATGAAGGAAAATCACCTTTTAGATGTTTTGCATGTAATAAGATAGGTCACTTTGCATGTAGATGTCCTGAGAGGAATTCAAGATTTGAGGAGAAAGCTAGAAGATCTTTTAGGCCTAACCATGATTATCAAAACAAGCATAAGTACAGGAGAAACAAAGACAAATCATGTTACTATGCGGATGAGGAAGGTGTAACTGAATCTGATGATGAACCGGCACAAGATTCAGCTAGTGGATCTGGTAGTGGAAAGAAATGGGTAATTTTGGCTATCAAGGAAGATACTCTGGAACCTGTCATTTGAAATGAGGAAAAGGCCCTTGCTACTAAAATTGAAGACAAGGATGAATGGGTGATAGAAAGTGGATGTTCATATCATATGACTAAAGATAAAAGGAAGTTTCTATCTTTGCAAGAATTTGATGGTGGTCTGGTTAGATTTGGAGATGACAAAGCATGCATGATCATAGGAAGAGGAACTATATCATTGGATGGTAAGCATAACATTGATAATGTTTATTATGTTGAAGGTTTAAGGCATAATCTTTTGAGTGTAGGGCAGTTGGTGGATAAGGGATTTCAATTACAGTTCAAGGATGGAAAATGCAAAATCATCAACATATCTGGATTGGAGATTGCAACCGGTACTCAGACTAAAGGTAACATCTTTCATTTGAACTCCGGTGAGAAGACATGTTTGATTGCACAAATTAATGAGAGTTGGCTATGGCATAAGAGGTTGTGTCATGTGAATTTTGATTGTATTGTAAAGATCAATTCAACTAAAGCTGTTAGAGATATACCTAAGATTGTGAAGCCCTATAATCCGGTATGTAAGGAATGTCAAATGGGAGAGCAAGTCAAAACTTCTTTTAAGAGAATACAAGACAAATCTAATGATGTTCTTGATCTTATTCATACTGATTTGTGTGGTCTTGCTAGAATAAACAGTTTTCAGGGTGATCGATACTTCATGCTAATCATTGATGACTATTCTAGAATGATGTGGGTTACTTTTCTATGGGAGAAATCTGAAGCCTTTGAAAATTTTAATATCTTTAAAGCTAAAGTTGAGACAGAGACAAGGTTGAAGATTAAATGCTTAAGGTCTGATCAGGGTGGTGAACTCACAGCTGGTGAATTTAACAGTTATTGTGAGAAGTATGGGATAAGGAGACAGTTGTCTACACCCCGGACACCTCAGCAGAATGGTGTTGTGGAAAGAAAGAATAGAACTATCTTGGATGCAGCTAGAACTATGATGATGGAAGCTACTTTGCCTCATATCTACTGGAGAGAAGTTGTGAGCACGGCGGTATATACATTCAACAAAGTTCATATCAAAGGAGACACCGGTAAGACACCTTATGAATTATGGTTTGGTCATACACCTACAGTTAAGTATTTCAAAATCTTTGATAGTAAATGCTATATTAAAAGAGATGATTCCATTGAAAAGTTTGATCCTAAATGCGATGAAGGGATATTTCTTGGTTATTCTAATGAAAGCAAAGCATATAGATGTTATAACAAAAGATTGCAGAAAATTGTGGAGAGTGTTAATGTCAAGGTGGATGAGCAGTACAAAGGTCAAATCAGAACTTATGAGAGAACCGGAAGTGGAGTTGATCATAACTGAACTGGTAGCACCTGTACCGGAACAGAATGTTGAACCAGTTACCCCGGCAGTATCAGAAAATTCAACAAAAACTGAAGATCAGAGCAAAGAAACAAAAAGTCAGAAGACTCCTAGGTATGTAAGGTTAAATCATTCAGAAGATCAGATCATTGGAGACAAGAACAAAGGAGTAATGACAAGAAGAAGGTTGGCAGCTGATGAGGTATGTTTAATTTCTCAAGTTGAACCGGCATCAGTCATTGAAGCTTGTAAAGATGAATGTTGGATGAGAGCTATGGAAGAGGAATTAGATCAAATAGAAAAAAAAAACACATGGACTTTAGTTCCCCGGCCTAAAAATAAGAATGTTATTGGAACTAAATGGGTCTTTAGGAATAAATTAAATGAGGATGGACAAGTTGCGAGGAATAAGACTAGATTGGTATGTAAAGGATATTCTCAGAAGGAAGGAATTGAATATGATGAGACTTTTGCTCTGGTAGCTAGGATTGAAGCTGTGAGATTATTTCTTGCTTATACTGCCCATAAGAAATACAAGGTTTATCAGACGGATGTCAAGTGTGCATTTTTTAATGGAGATCTTGAAGAAGAAGTTTACATTGAGCAACTTGATGGATTTTCACTTTCAGATGACAAAAACATGGTTTGCAAGTTAAGGAAAGCTTTATATGGATTGAAACAAGCTCCTAAAGCTTGGTATGCTAGATTGGAAAAATATCTTTTGAAGCTTGGTTTCACTAAAGGTAATGCTGACAGTAACTTATATTATAAGTTCACTGATGATGACAAATTGATTGTTGAAGTCTTGGTTGATGATATCATTTTTGGAGGTGAGGATAAGTTATGTATGGAATTCTCTGATAATATGAAGAATGAATTTGAGATGAAATTTTTCTTAGGTTTGCAAATTACTCAGACTGATAAAGTGTTGGAATTGAGTTGTCATTGATGTCAACCGGTATGCCATCCGGTATAAAGAAGAGTGTACTGGTATGGTAGAAGACAAGTAGTTATTAAGACTATCAGTGACTTCACCGGTATGAGGGGAGATGCATGAGTGTGTGAGCATGTTAAGTGATAACCGGTAGAGCTTAAACCGGTCTGGAGGTTGACTGCCTGTTTATGATGAAGAGGCAGAATGTTAAAAGTAATCATAAATCACCACCAATGTAGTGTGCACTATCGGCTAGCAAGAGAAGGTCTCACCGATAAAGGTTTGTACCGGTATGAGTTTGTTGAATGTTCAAGTGTAAACCGACCTTGTGTCGGTAAGCTGAGTGTATGACTGTTGTGATGCCATGTGGAGCTGAGGTGGCAAACATGCAAACGTCGCTGAAGCCTCCATCAACATGGTTGTTGAAACAGCTAGTCGACATTAATGAAACAGCCAAAAATCACGGGATGGTAACTGACTCATGCAGCTTGAGGAAGGAAGTCTTTGTTGAAAATTTTGTACACTTGGGGGAAATATACAAAATTGTGGTTTCAACCACAGCACACGAATAAGAACTCTCCTAATTTAGGGAAGGCTCCCCCTATCTAACTAAAACTGAAATAAAAACAGGATGGGACAGCAGTCTTCCTTCTTTCTTCAAGAAAGACAATATCCTTTTCTCTTCACAGAAAAGGATAGCGATTGAAAATGAACAGCAGTAGCTACTTTCAAGTGAAATGAGAGAAAGGAAATGAAGTTTCCTGAAAGCGCAAAGACTTTCGTCACTTCCTTCGGGACGGGACAGCAATATCAAGCTCAAAGACTTGACTATTGGAAGTCCTATCTACCCTTTGCTATACTAAATTTTACAACGAATAAAAGATAACAGCTCAAAGACTGGAATAATCTATTCTTTCAACACAAAGACAAGAACTAATGCAAGCTCAAAGACTTGCTGCTATTTCTTATCAAACAGTAATTTTTCTCAAGAATGGACGCAAGCTCAAAGACTTGCTGCTCCTTCAAGAGAGTTTCCTATTTTAATTAATCTTCTCTACTTGCAGCTCAAACACTTCAAATCAGATTGGACTAAGCTCCTTTAGAAACACTTTGCATAGAAGATATAAAAAGATTCAAACTCAAACATGTAGCTCAAAGACTCAAAACTTGAGTAATCCTTCTTTATTATTCTTCAAAAACTTTCAATCCACATACATAAGCTCAAAGACTTCTTGCTGTAAATTGGGCAGAGTTTTTGCTTGCTTTTCCAAAAGATAAAATTACAATAGACTCATCCAGTATTTATAGAAGAGGAGCCTTGAGAAAAAGGTGGGAGGATCCTAACTAACTTGAGAGATTCTCTCAACCACCAAGACTCATTCAATAACTAACTAAGACTTCATTAACTAACTAAGAGTTACTCTAACTAACTAAGACTTATTCCAACTACAGTCCTAATCGGACACAACTTGTAGTTGCCTTACATGTAATTACAAAAATGCAAGTAATGTGTAACTTGCGTTTTACAAAAAATATTTTTACATGTAACTTGTCAAAATGAAATTACAAATGTATAACTAAAATTATTCCATGTGTCTAAAGACACGACTCTAACTGCATCATTCTGTGTCTGTGATGATCTTCATGTCGCTCCAGGATGCTAGAACTTGAAGTATTCTAGATTGGTAAAGACATCTTGAACCGGAACGAGAACTTGCATCCTTGTCTTCTTGCTTGAGGTAATACTAGCTTTTCAAGAGGCAACGGACTGCCTTCCTCTTTTCATGTCATGACCATCTTTGTCTTGAAAGCATTTTATGCTCTCAACCATGAATTGTTGTTGTATTTCTTCTTTGTATCATCCTTCATTCTTGAAATTTGCTTGCAAAATAAGGCCCATGTCTTAATCCATTGATTTGGTAGATCGTGTGTGCAAACCGGACTGACAAGGGAAGAGAGAAATTGATGCAAAAACGGGCTCACCAGTGAATTTCGGGTTTTGGAAGTTGCATTACATGTGTGGGGAAAACAAGAGCATTAACTTACAATTGCGGAGAACAAACATGCAACTTCATATGTGTAATGGGTAACTAGAAGTTTTCACTTGTAATTGGACCTTTAAAACTCATTTACAAGTGTTTTTTGACTGCATTTTGGACCAATTTCGGGTTCTGGATGGCTGACTGCAAGTAGACTTTAAATGGGGAAAATGAATGAAAGTGTGAAATGAGTGGATGAAATGGTATGTACGGATGATGGAAATGAATATGAAAATATTTTGGGAAGATCATCTTCAAGAAAATGGGAAGAACTTTCAACATGTAATCCGGTTCTAAAAACCCTATTTTGAAAGGATGGGTATTTCTCATCTTTGCAACTTGGAATTTCAACAAAAGATGGTTAAATCTTTTATCCGTAAGCGAAGAACAATTATTTTCATCCAACTTGTAATCGGGATTTTAAAATCCCGAATACAAGTAAAGAGGGAAAATGGGGAAGAACAATGCAATTCTAAAATTGCTAATCAAGGGGGAAAATCTCTCTCACAAAACCGATTTTTGGGGAAGAACCAACATATTTGAAAACAAGAAAAATGAAACAAAAAGAAAAGAAATCTTACCTTGCTCCAAACTGAAAATGCCTTCTTCAAAAAGATGATTAATCTTTGAAATAAAGAAGAATATCTCTTAAAAAGAAATATTAACCGTATTCCAAAACCCTAGCCACGTTTTTGAAAAAATGCCCAAAACTGAAAAACGTGGCAGCAAATGCATGAGAAATGGCATGGAAAATGGCCAAGACTCTTTCTAACCTCAATACCTTAGCATACCAAGCCAAAACGATTCATAACATTGCTGATTTGTGGCATTTTTAATGAAGAAAAATGTGGTTTTTTGGCAAAAACGTGTTTGTTGTTATAAAGCTAAAAACCAGCAATCTTAACCTCCATGTGGCGTGAAAGGTGTTTGAAAATGCATAAAAATAGGGAGGAATCCAAAACGCCTTCTATCTCCCAAAAAATCTCCACAAAAATTTGCTAAAAATTCTCAAAAAACATGTTTTTCCTTGCAATTCGGGTTTTTTGGAACAAATAGCAAGTTTAAAATGTATGAAACAATGAAAATCGGGTTTTTTGGAGGACATGACAAGTTTAAAATTTCACTTTTTCAACATGTTAGGCAAAATCGGGATTTTTTGGCCAAATAGCAAGTTTAAAATGTCAAAAATGCACTTTATGAGCAAAATCGGGTTTTTTGGACCAAAGTGCAAGTTTTAAATTGTCACTTTTGCACTTACAAGGCAAAATCGGGATTTTTAAGACAAATAGCAAGTTTAAAATTCACTTTTTCACTTACCAAGCCAAAATCGGGATTTTTTGGACAAATGACAAGTTTAAAAATTGTCAAAAATGCACTGGCAAGGCAAAATCAGGTTTTTTGGAGCAAACTACAAGTTTTAAATACTTGTAAATGGGAAATAAAATCCCTACAACAAGTTATACTTGCTTGCACATATGTAATGGGGATTTAAAATCCCTATTACATGCAAAAACCATTAAAGTAGGGGTTTTTTTGACCAAACTGCAAGTTTACTTGCACATATGTAATGGGGATTTAAAATCCCTATTACATGTGAAAACCATTAAAGTAGGGGTTTTTTGACCAAACTGCAAGTTTACTTGCAGTTGAGCCAAAAAATCCCTATTTTAACTAAAAATGACCAAAAAACAATAAAAAGATAAAAACAACAAAGGGGAAACTTAAAATAAATTACAAGTGACATATTTAAAATAAAAGTGCACATGTAATTGATCAAAAATTCCCCTACAAAGACCATAACAATGAATATCATTAAAACTTGCAGTTTGAAGAAAATTCTCCATCTGCAGTCTGGGTTTTATAACCCGAAATTGAAAGAAAGGCATAGCAAACGAACCCAGAATTGGACGAAATTCGAAACGTAGTTCAAGAATGGACTGAGGATTAAGCCAGTCCAAGGATTAGTCGAAATTTTGCCTCGGGAAGCGTGCAATAGAGTAAAAATTTATTTTTTTTCACAAAAATTTCATGTAATGGTCCTTCATTTTTTAAAACAAAAATAAGGACAACAACTGGCTCTGACTGGGGAATTCTTTCATTTATCCTTCAAGATTGTGAAAGAAGAGAATCCAGAACTCTAAGTGCCTTCCTCTTATCCATTGGGCCACAGAGTCAATCAAAGCAAAAACCAAAACAAAAAGACAAAAGACCAAAAAATAAAAGACGCAGACGACCAAAGGATGATATGACTGACGCAAAGCAACTAAGACGCTAACTTGTGCAACTGCACTTATTGAAAATAGAAACCTACCTATCCTAAACTAGCCACAATGAAAACTTTTCAAATGAAACCATTCACTGGCTCAGCAAAATAATTGCTTTTTTTCAACAACTTATAGTACCTTGCATGATCATGAGCAGCCACAACCAATTGAAGAATAATCGATTGCACCAGAACTTGATGCAACACTCCTTGGAAAAGATGAACAAATTCACCTTCCTCTTGAAATGAATCATATGTACTGCTGCTCCAAAGTAGATTTTTGAAACCAGAATGCTCTTGCTTAGCTGAAAATGCATGTTTGGACTCTTCAACAAGTGTATCTACCGGCTCAGGAACAAGTGAAACCTTTGTCCTCCCATTGGCTTCCAACCAAGAAAGATGTCTGATTGGACATCCTCTTGATGGGACAAAAACATAATTCTTCTTGCTGATTACATCTTTATCAGCTGCTTCTTCAACCATAACCTTATGCTGGACAGAGAGATCTTCATGTGATTCAAATGAAAACATGACTGCATTGCATTCCTCAGTATACTGTTTACAAACTTCAGATTTGAGAGAATCATAAACAAGATTTAAACAAAACTCTTCTATAGTACTCATGAAATGATCCTCATCAAGTTTTGGGTTAGATCTCTTATGCATGATGTGTCCAAGTTCATGACCTTGGAACACGAATGCATTCATTTCAACTTGATTGGGACCTTCATGCATGCTCGTACAAAAAGAGAATTCTTCTATAGAACTTTCTTGGGGACTTGAACCAATATCAAACCCTCCATCTTGGAAAATAGACTCTTGATTTTCATCTTTCTCAAGCTTCTCATGATCTTTTAACTTATGAGATATCGGTTTAACATCAAAGCTTGAACAAAATAGTTCCATCTCATCCCAAAATGTATCCTCTTCAATATCTTCTTTACTCTTTTGAATGGGAGAGCTGAAATTTGCTTCATGACAACTCTCATCAAACTTTCCAAAATTCAAAATAGAATTGTCTTTATGTTCATAAATCATCTTTTCACATACCATGACATGATTGTCCTCCTTTATCAGCAACTTGGAAGAATGGCCTTCAACCTCTTGTTGTGCATTGTCCATGGTATCTGGCATAGTCCATTCTTTTTGTTCATTAGCTTTCTGGAACTGCATAAACCAGATTTGAGAGTCGCCAGCTATGTCTGCTTCCTCTTCTTCTTGGAAGAGACCAGCAAGATCACTTTGTTCAAATTCAGAATCCTCCACTGCTGCATTTTTTGGTGGTGCCTCAAGAGAAAACCCTTCTAGTGATGAAGGAAACTTATCTTGATTTTCAGCTACATAACTAGGAGCAATATTTGGGTATGGCCTCCTTGGAATGTCTTTATAAGGGGAAGAGAATACACCTTGAGCTATTTGCCTTTTGAGGGCAATCAACTCATTAGCCAACTTCTGCACCATGGGATCTGTTCTCTTGGTAGCCATGATCCCAATGAAGAGATTTCTTTGGACCCATTTGATTCTATCTTCATCTTACCAGCAAGGATAAGATTATCTTCAATATCAATTGCGAAGGCTTGCACTGCTGCAAGGTCTCTTGGGACCTCCCTTCTCAACAAAAAACATACTTTTGGCACTTAAGCATTGATGAAGAAGCACTTCAAATTTGCAGCGGTAGGCTGAGCAACAACTGGAATTTTGTTACACAACTTATTGAATTTAGCCACAAAATCCCGCATGGGTTCATGTGACTCTTTTTTCGTTTGAGCCAACTGAGCTAATAATGCATGCACATCTTCTATAGGCTTGAACCTCTCTTCAAACTTGACTTTAAGTGTGGCCCAAGATGCAATCGAACCAACAGAAAGGTTATAAAACCAATCAGCTGCAATACCTTGGAGAGTCTCCACAAATAGCCTTACAGATACATCTTCGTGTTCAACACCATGAACACCACATGCAATGTAGAAAGCAGCAATGTGTTCATCAGGGTGTTGCTGTCCATCTCCAAAGAACTTGGGAAAGTTCTTCCTCGAACCATCAGGAAGAGCATGCAAAGGCAGAGTCAAATTCAACAGACCAAAAGCATTCCCCCAAGGACCTTGAGCAGCCATTTAACATATCCTTGGTGAAAGTTTGAGAAATTACAAAAACAGGAATTACAATGAATAGCATACCGGTATACTTCAAACAAAAGCATGAGGCTTTTGGATGCGTATTGGTATTTCCAGCGGAAACCCAAGAAAAGTTATTTTGAAAACAACAAGACACTAGACTTCAAACGAAAGCGTGAGGCTTCCGAATGCGTTCGTGTCCCCAGCAGAGACCCAAGAAAATGTTGGTGTCTCGGATGGGCCAAACAAATTTATATCAGAGATCTTTAAGATAGAAATAACAAAGCACTTCAAATCTCGTTCAATCAATAGGAAACCCAACAAAAGTTATTTCCTTTTTTTTTCTTTTTTTTACAAGCAAGACACTAATCTTCAAACGAAAGCGTGAGGCTTCCGAATGTGTTCGTGTCCCCAGCAGAGACCCAAGAAAATGTTGATGTCTCGGATGGGCCAAACAAATTTATATCAGAGATCTTTTAAGACAGAAATAACAAAGTACTTCAAATCTCATTCGATCAGCAAGAAACCAAGGAAAAGTTATTTCCTTCTTTTTTTACCAGCAAGATACTAGTCTTCAAACGAAAGCATGAGGCTTCCAAATCCGTCCGTGTCCCCAGCAGAGTCGCCAAAAAACTGTTGGTTGAAAATTTTGTACACTTGGGGGAAATATACAAAATTGTGGTTTCAACCACAGCACACGAGTAAAAACTCTCCTAATTAAGGGAAGGCTCCCCCTATCTAACTAAAACTGAAATAAAAACAAGATGGGACAGCAGTCTTCCTTCTTTCTTCAAGAAAGACAATATCCTTTTCTCTTCACAGAAAAGGATAGCGATTGAAAATGAACAGCAGTAGCTACTTTCAAGTGAAACGAGAGAAAGGAAATGAAGTTTCTTGAAAGCGCAAACACTTTCGTCACTTCCTTCAGGACGGGACAGCAATATCAAGCTCAAAGACTTGACTATTGGAAGTCCTATCTACCCTTTGCTATACTAAATTTTACAACGAATAAAAGATAACAGCTCAAAGACTGGAATAATCTATTCTTTCAACACAAAGACAAGAACTAATGCAAGCTCAAAGACTTGCTGCTCTTCAAGAGAGTTTCCTATTTCAATTAATCTTCTCTACTTGCAGCTCAAAGACTTCAAATCAGATTGGACTAAGCTCCTTTAAAAACACTTTGCATAGAAGATATAAAAAGATTCAAACTCAAACATGTAGCTCAAAGACTCAAAACTTGAGTAATCCTTCTTTATTATTCTTCAAAAACTTTCAATCCACATACATAAGCTCAAAGACTTCTTGCTGTAAATTGGGCAGAGTTTTTGCTTGCTTTTCCAAAAGATAAAATTACAATAGACTCCTCCAATATTTATAGAAGAGGAGCCTTGAGAAAAAGGTGGGAGGATCCTAACTAACTTGAGAGATTCTCTCAACCACCAAGACTCATTCAATAACTAACTGAGACTTCATTAACTAACTAAGAGTTACTCTAACTAACTAAGACTTATTCCAACTACAGTCCTAATCGGACACAACTTGTAGTTGCCTTACATGTAATTACAAAAGTGCAAGTAATGTGTAACTTGCTTTTTACAAAAAATATTTTTACATGTAACTTGTCAAAACGAAATTACAAATGTATAACTAAAATTATTCCATGTGTCTAAAGACACGACTCTAACTGCATCATTCTTTGTCTGTGATGATCTTCATGTCGCTCCAGGATGCTAGAACTTGAAGTATTCTAGATTGGTAAAGACATCTTGAACCAGAACGGGAACTTGCATCCTTGTCTTCTTGCTTGGGGTAATACTAGCTTTTCAAGAGGGAACGGGCTGCCTTCCTCTTTTCATGTCATGACCATCTTTGTCTTGAAAGCATTTTATGCTCTCAACCATGAATTGTTGTTGTATTTCTTCTTTGTATCATCCTTCATTCTTGAAATTTGCTTGCAAAATAAGGCCCATGTCTTAATCAATTGATTTGGTAGATCGTGTGTGCAAACCAGACTGACAAGGGAAGAGAGAAATTGATGCAAAAACGGGCTCACCAGTGAATTTCGGGTTTTGGAAGTTGCATTACATGTGTGGGGAAAACAAGAGCATTAACTTACAATTGCGGAGAACAAACATGCAACTTCATATGTGTAATGGGTAACTACAAGTTTTCACTTGTAATTGGACCTTTAAAACTCATTTACAAGTGTTTTTTGACTGCATTTTGGACCAATTTCGGGTTCTGGATGGCTGACTGCAAGTAGACTTTAAATGGGGAAAATGAATGAAAGTGTGAAATGAGTGGATGAAATGGTATGTACGGATGATGGAAATGAATATGAAAATATTTTGGAAAGATCATCTTCAAGAAAATGGGAAGAACTTTCAACATGTAATCCGGTTCTAAAAACCCTATTTTGAAAGGATGGGTATTTCTCATCTTTGCAACTTGGAATTTCAACAAAAGATGGTTAAATCTTTTATCCGTAAGGGAAGAACAATTATTTTCATCCAACTTGTAATCGGGATTTTAAAATCCCGAATACAAGTAAAGAGGGAAAATGGGGAAGAACAATGCAATTCTAAAATTGCTAATCAAGGAGGAAAATCTCTCTCACAAAACCGATTTTTGGGGAAGAACCAACATATTTGAAAACAAGAAAAATGAAACAAGAAGAAAAGAAATCTTACCTTGCTCCAAACTGAAAATGCCTTCTTCAAAAAGATGATTAATCTTTGAAATAAAGAAGAATATCTCTTAAAAAGAAATATTAACCGTATTCCAAAACCCTAGCCACGTTTTTGAAAAAATGCCCAAAACTGAAAAACGTGGCAGCAAATGCATGAGAAATGGCATGGAAAATGGCCAAGACTCTTTCTAACCTCAATACCTTAGCATACCAAGCCAAAACGATTCATAACATTGCTGATTCGTGGCATTTTTAATGAAGAAAAACGTGGTTTTTTGGCAAAAACGTGTTTGTTGTTATAAAGCTAAAAACCAGCAATCTTAACCTCCATGTGGCATGAAAGGTGTTTGAAAATGCATAAAAATAGGGAGGAATCCAAAACACCTTCTATCTCCCAAAAAATCTCCACAAAAATTTGCTAAAAATCCTCAAAAAACATGTTTTTCCTTGCAATTCGGGTTTTTTGGAACAAATAGCAAGTTTAAAATGTATGAAACAATGAAAATCGGGTTTTTTGGAGGATATGACAAGTTTAAAATTTCACTTTTTCAACATGTTAGGCAAAATCGGGATTTTTTGGCCAAATAGCAAGTTTAAAATGTCAAAAATGCACTTTATGAGCAAAATCGGGTTTTTTGGACCAAAGTGCAAGTTTTAAATTGTCACTTTTTCACTTACAAGGCAAAATCGGGATTTTTAAGACAAATAGCAAGTTTAAAATTCACTTTTTCACTTACCAAGCCAAAATCGGGATTTTTGGACAAATGACAAGTTTAAAAATTGTCAAAAATGCACTTGCAAGACAAAATCGGGTTTTTTGGAGCAAACTACAAGTTTTAAATACTTGTAAATGGGATTTAAAATCCCTACAACAAGTTATACTTGCTTGCACATATGTAATGGGGATTTAAAATCCCTATTACATGCAAAAACCATTAAAGTAGGGGTTTTTTTATCGAACTGCAAGTTTACTTGCACATATGTAATGGGGATTTAAAATCCCTATTACATGTGAAAACCATTAAAGTAGGGGTTTTTTGACCAAACTGCAAGTTTACTTGCAGTTGAGCCAAAAGATCTCTATTTTAACTAAAATTGACCAAAAAACAATAAAAAGATAAAAACAACAAAGGGGAAATTTAAAATAAATTACAAGTGACATTTTTAAAATAAAAGTGCACATGTAATTGATCAAAAATTCCCCTACAAAGACCATAACAATGAATATCATTAAAACTTGCAATTTGAAGAAAATTCTCCATCTGCAGTCTGGATTTTAAAACCCGAAATTGAAGGAAAGGCATAGCAAACGAACCCAGAATTGGACGAAATTCGAAACGTAGTTCAAGAATGGACTGAGGATTAAGCCAGTCCAAGGATTAGTCGAAATTCTGCCTCAGGAAGCGTGCCATAGAGTAAAAATTTTCTTTTTTTTACAAAAATTTCATGTAATGGTCCTTCATTTTTTAAAATAAAAATGAGGACAACAAGAAGAATGACAGAGAAAGATCAGAGAGTAGTTGGCGCCTGGATCAAAGCAAAGAAATCAGACTGCAAGAAGATCTCGAGAAGGAAACAACTGAGCTTTTTATGAGTCGACAGATTTCAAGGTAGAAAATCATGTACGAGATTGCTATCTTTAGCAAGTATGCATTGGATAATGGAAAACGTGTACAAATGCATTCCTCGAGTACAAGTGATCGATCCAAGAGAAACTAGATCGGATCTCATGCAGATTTTGTCGGGTGAAGGAAACCCTAACCGCCCCAAGTTTGAATTGATTCTTGGTGAGAAAGCTCAAGTTTAAATATGATGACTTGAGACTGTGATTGCTGCTGCTATAAGTGTGAAGACAAGTGTGAAATTGTTGAGAGCCAAAGAGATAAACACTTCAAGTGTTTAGGAGCGAAGTATTGACCGATAAGAAGAAGCAGAGTAAACCGATATAAGGAACAACCGGTGGAGAGTGCATTTAACACAGAGGTGACAAACCGGCAGAAGTTGTGCTTGATTAAGAGTGATTGAGTGTGTGTTGAGAGAAGGAAGTAATTGTGAGAGGAGATTGAGAAAAGTGATCAACAAAGTCAAGTTGCATACTGAGTGGAGAGTATACAAACCGGTAAGGCTGAAACCGGCAGAGGAGAATATTGTAAGGTTGCAAAACTTCATTTGCAACAGTGATTTCATTTGTATATCTGAGTTATATATTGTTTTCACTAAGTTGTAGCTTAGTGCAGGGGTTGTAGCTCCTTTAGGTTGTAGCCTATAAATTGTGCAGGGGTTGGTGCTCTTTGGGTTGATGCCCTAAATATTGTAATCAGAGATTCATTGTGAGGTTGGATTGGAGCAGAAGATCTCTAGCAGCTATTCTCACCAAGGTTTTTCCCACATTAGGTTTTCCTCGTATATATTTGGTGTTGTGTGATGTATTCTTGTGCATGTGTTATGTTAATGTTTTAGCAAGTCCTTTCACACACTCTGCTCGCATTGTTTAAGTTACCGGTTAGCACTCAGTTTGTCTTATATATTACTGGTATCTCTTTGCTGAAGGAAAAGGGTTTAAATCACTGATTCACCCCCCTCTCAGTGATCCATTATGTCCAACATAAAGGTATTTTCATCTGTCAAACTAAGTATGCTAGAGAGTTGTTGAAGAAATTTGGTATGGAAAATTCTAAACTGGTTGGTACTCCTATGGTTACAAGTGAGAAATTGACAAAGAAAGATGCATCAGCTCCGGTAAATCCTGCAAGGTATAAATCTATGATTGGAGGTTTGTTATATCTAACTCAGACTAGACCGGATAAAATGAATGTAGTTTGTATTGTATCAAGATATCAGAGTGATCCTAGAGAGAATCATGAGAGTGCGGTGAAAGGGATTTTCAGGTATTTGCAAGGAACAACTGAGTATGGTTTGTGGTATCCTAAAAATGATGACTTTACACTATGCATATACAGATGCAAATTGGGCTAGAGATGTTGATGACCGGAAAAGCACATCCGATGGAACTTTCTTTCTTGGAAAGAAACTTGTTTCATGGATCAGCAAGAAACAGTCATGTACTTCTTTATCTACTGTTGAATCTGAGTATGTTGTTGTTGCTACTAACTGTACACAAGTTCTATGGATAAAGCAAATGTTGGAAGGATATAAGGGTAAATTGCAATGAACCGATAGTTATTCACTATGATAACTCTATTGCTATTGACATATCAAAGAATCCAGTATTTCATTCAAAGACAAAGCACATTTCTATGAAGTATAATTTTCTGAAGGAGAAGGTAAGAGCAAATGAAGTCAGACTGGTTTATGTGAACACTAAAGAGCAGATTACAGATATCTTCACTAAACCTTTGCCTAAAGAATCATTTGAGTACTTCAGAGACAAATTGGGGGTCTTTGCCCCTCCGATAGAGACTTGAGTGATGTTGATTGGCATCAGTCCGGCATGCATTATCAGAACTATCATTCATTCCGGATTGATGAGTTGGTGCTACTACTCAGGGGGAGTAGTCAGTTGTGTGGTTCAGAGGATTTATGATTTTTCTTTGATGTTTATGGCAGATTTCTGGCATTGATGTCAAAGGGGGAAAGATATATATTTGAAAAACAGAGCTTAACAAGGATATCATTCACAGGGGGAGTTTGGTCTGTTGGTTCAGAACTTTATTGTCATATCATTTTGGGGAGATTGTTGGATGTCTTCCTTTGGGGGAGACTTGTTTGGCATTTCTTGGCACTTGGATGTTTTTCACATCTAGTGTTGCCATCAATGCCAAAGGGGGAGAATGTTGGCAATTTAAGGAGGAATTGATTATGTGTTGCATTGATGTTTGACATTAATGTCAACACTAGTTGTTTTGTTGTCTACCGGGTTTCGGTAGAGTGGTTGGATTATGATGTTGATCTGGAGATCTTCTCCGGTATGTTCCGGTTTGTGGAATTGGTTTGGATTGGTTATTCATGTGTTCCTGATGCGTATCACATTCAGTTGGTTCGGGATTTGATGATCCGAAAGCTATCATTTGTTTTAGTAAGCCTTTTGGTTACCGGTAAGGGCTTTATCGGCAAAGCTTTGTTGAAGATCTTTTGATGAATCCGATAAGTGGTGTCGGTGTGGCTTCTAGAAGGTTATCAGGATGCTGATGGTTATCATGTTCGTGTTCCAGTTGATCGGTGGTGTTGCAATTAGCAACGGACCTATTCTATTCTATGCTATTCTACTAGGTTATGGACCGGTTTATGTAACGTGTTGGTTGATGCTCCTGATGCGTTACCGATTGGATTTATTGTTTGGTTTATGTTGTTTCAGTCTTAGGCCGACTTGGTTTATCATTGGTTTGCGGGATTATGTAACGGATTTATTGTATTATCTTTTAGGTGGTCGACCTAACTGTTTAGGTCCCGGGTTGGTATAAATATGATGTAAGATCTCTTTGTAGATCGTGATACGTGGGTTATGGGATTATCTGTGTGCGAATAAGGTTATAATCATATGCAGAGGTTTTGGTCGATCATAGGTAATCGAATTGGGTTTGTGTAAGCGGTTTAAGACCTCCGGTATTGAGCCTAACCAAAACTGTACTCATGCATAGGAGATACTATTCTTACAATTCATTCATCTTTCCGGATTGTAGTTTGGATTTCTTTTGTAGTCGGTGAGGCTCCTTTTATGATGAGCAGTGCGCTCTAAGCTATTGGCCTTCCTGCATGTGCAGGCCCCTCTTATTGTAATCACATACTTACTGCAGAAGTATTATCTGACTGTGGGTAGGCTTCCCACCGTGGTTTTTCTCTTTACCGGGTTTTACACGTACAAATCTCGGTGTTATGTATTGTGGATGGATGGTAATTGTTATGTGATTTATGTTTGTGCTTAATTGTTATATCAGTTATTCCGATATTTGGTTTATGCATTCCTAATAAAAGGTTTTGTGTGCTTAAAGTTTCATAATTTGTTGACAACTGATTCACCCCCCTCTCTCAGTTGTCCACTAGTTATCCTAACACATTCAACCCATTTTGAGGAAGCATAAAAAGGTCCTTGACGATATTCCATTAGGTCTTCCACCAAGAAGAGGTTTTGAACACTCAATAGAACTGGAAGGGGCCAAGTCAGTGATTACCACTCCCTATAGGCATCCTCAAAGATTCAAGGAAGAAATTGAGAGAACTATCAAAGAGCTATTAGAAATGGGGCATATTCAACCAAGTTGTAGCCCTTTTGCATCTTCGGTTGTTCTAGTCACGAAGAAGGATGGCACTATGAGGATGTGCATAGATTACAGATTACCCAACAAGAAAACAATTAAGAACAGATACCCTATACCAAGGATAGATGAATTGATCGATGAGCTTCATGGAGCCCAATATTTTTCAAAAATTTATCTACGGTCGGGTTATTATCAAATAATGATGAGGAAAGAAGATGTACCCAAGACCGCCTTCAAGCGTCATTATGGGCATTTTGAATTCTTAGTTATGCCTTTTGGTCTTACAAATGCACCAGCCACTTTCCAATCCTGTATGAACCATATCTTTTGTCAGCAATTAAGGAAAATCTTGTATTTTTTAATGACATTCTTATCTACAATAGAACAAGGGAGGAGTATCTCCAACATATTGAAGAAATTCTAAATATATTAGAGACAGAATCCTTATATGCTAAAGTTTCCAAGTGTGAATTTGGCATGAAGGAAATACTCTACTTGGGCCATAAGATTAATGACGACGGTGTGAGCCTAGATGAGGAAAAGATCAAAGCTATCAAGGAGTGGTCAAAACACAAGACCTTGACACAACTTACGGGTTTTGTGGGACTATGCAGCTACTATAGGCGTTTTGTAAAGGGGTTCTCCAAAATTGCAGCCCCTCTCACAAACTTGACTAAGAAAGAAGCCTTCATGTGGAATGACAAAGCACAACAAGTGTTTGAACAACTAAAAGAAACCATGAGCTTATGCGCGGTTGTAGCCATCCCTAATTTCACCCTACCATTCAAGTTACAGTGTGATGCTTCTGGGGAAGTAATCGGAGCAGTTCTCATGCAAAGAAAACATCCCATAGCATTTGAAAGCAGGAAGCTTACAGAAGTTGAAAGACATTTTTCAATTTATGATAAAGAGATGTTGGCCATCATGCATGCCTTGGCTAAGTTTAGGCAATACCTAGTTTGTGGGAAATTCCATGCCATAACTAATCATAATAGCCTACGTTACTTTATGAATCAAAAGGACCTGAATGATCGCCAACATAAGTGGGTAAGTAAAATCCAAGCTTATGATTTTGACATTGAATATGTCAAAGGATCCAATAATGTGGTAGTAGATGCCCTGTCAAGGCAACCTTGCCTAAACACCATTACTATCATTTAAGCGGAATGGAAAAATGACATCATCGCGGAATATGCCAAAGATCCACAGGCCAATGAAATATTAAAAGGAAAGATGTCGAATGATGAATGCAAGGTTTGGGAAGACATTATACAAAGGTAGAATATACCTTCCGTTACACTCAAAAATGAAGAGTAAGATCACGAAAGAATACCATGACAACACCTTGGCAAGACACCAGGGTTACTACAAGACATACAAGCAGATCGGGGAAAGATATTCATGGAAAGGACTAAAGAAGGATGTTCTCAACCATGTGCAAGAATGTATGACATCCAACAAAATAAGACAGAGCAAGGTCACCCAGCAGATCTATTACAACCACTCCTCATTCCAAACCAGAACTGGAAAAGCATTGTTGGTTGAAAATTTTGTACACTTGGGGAAATATACAAAATTGTGGTTTCCACCACAGCGTGTGAGTAAAACTCTCATAATTAAGGGAAGGCTCCCCCTATCTAACTACAACTTTGAAAATAAAATAGGATGGGACAACAATCTTTCTTCTTCTTTCAAGAAAGACAATATCCTTTTTCTCTTCACAGAAAAGGATAGCGATTTGATATAAACAGCAGTAACCACTTTCAAAATGAAATGAGAGAAAGGAAATGAAGTTTCCTGAAAGCGCAAAGACTTCCGTCACTTCCTTCGTGACGGGACAGCAATATCAAGCTCAAAGACTTGATTATGTGAAATCCTATCTACCCTTTTCTATACTAATGCTATAAAGAACAAATTATAACAGCTCAAAGACTGGAATATCTTATTCTTTTCTACTTAAAACAATGGGAAGTAGTATAAGCTCAAAGACTTACAGCTATTTCTCACAAAATCTACTCTTAAATTCTCCTAAGAACAAGTGAAAGCACAAAGACTTGCAGCTTCTCTCAACAAAATATTTATTTTAATCTATATTAACCTCAACTACTTGCAGCACAAAGACTGCAAATCAGATGTGATTAAGCTCTTTAAGAAACACTTGCAAGAAAGATAATATAGAACACAAACTCAAGTATGTAGCACAAAGACTCAAAGCTTGAACAATTTCCTTATATTTCTTTCAATTCTTGAATTTACACATGAAAGCTCAAAGACTTCTTTGCTGTAAATTTGGCAAAGTTTTTGCTTGCTTTCCAAAAGATAAATATTACAATAGACCCCTCAAGTATTTATAGAAGAGGAGCCTTGAGAAAAAGGTGGGAGGATCCTAACTAAATTGAGAGATTCTCTCAACCACCAAGACTTATTCAATAACTAACTAAGACTTATTCCAACTACACTCCTAATTGAACACAACTTGTAGTTGCTTTACATGTAATTACAAAAGTGCAAGTAATGAGTTAACTTGCAATTACAAAGTTATTTTTTTACATGTAACTAGTCAAAACAAAATTACAAATGCATAACTAAAACTATTCCATGTGTCTAAAGACACGACTCTAACTGCATCATCCTTTGTCTGTGATGATCTTCACATCGCTTTAGGATGCTAGAACTTGAAGTATTCTAGATTGGTAAAGACATCTTGAACCGGAACGAGAACTTGTATCCTTGTCTTCTTGCTTGGGGTAGTACTATCTTTTCAGGAGGGAAAGGGTTGTCTTCCTCTTTTCATGTCATACCATCTTTGTCTTGAAAGCATTTTATGCTCTCAACCATGAATTGTTGTTGTATCTATTCTTTGTATCATCCTCCAATCTTGAAATTCGCTTGCAAAATAAGGCCCATGCCTTAATCCATTGATTTGGTAGATTGTGTGTGCAAACCGAACTGACAAGGGAAGAGATAAATTGATGCGAAAATGGACTCACAAGTGAATTTCGGGTTTGGAAGTTGCATTACATGTGTGGGGAAAACAAGAGCATTAACTTACAATTGCGGGGAACAAACATGCAACTTCATATGTGTAATGGGTAACTACAAATTTGCACTTGTAATTGGACCTTTAGAACTCATTTTCAAGTGTTTTTTGAGTGCATTTTGGACCAATTTCGGGTTTTGGATGGCTGACCGCAGGTAGACTTTAAATGGGGAAAATGAATGAAGGTGTGAAATGAGTGGATGAAATGGTATGTACAGATGATGGAAATGAATATGAGTGAAAATGAAAAGATTTTGGGAAGATTGTCTTCAAGAAAATGGGAAGAACTTTCAACATGTAATCCGGTTCTAAAAACCCGATTTTGAAAGAATGGGTATTTTTCATCTTTGCAACTTGGAATTTCAACCAAAGATGGTTAAATTCTTTTAACCGTAAGGGAAGAACAATTATTTTCATCCAACTTGCAATCGGGATTTAAAATCCCGAATACAAGTAAAGAGGGAAAATGGAAAAGAACAATGCAATTCACAAATTGCCTTGCAAGGGGAAAATCTCTATCACAAAACCGATTTTTGGGGCAAAATAATCAAATACAAATTTACAACCAAAAAGGAAAAACAAGAAGACAAGAAAACAAGAAAATGAAAAAAAGAAAAAAAAGAAATCAAACCTTGTTTCAAACTGAAAATGCCTCTTCAAAAAGATGATCAATCTTTGAAAGAAGGAAGGAGAACTCTTAAAAAGAAATTAACCACATTCCAAAACCCTAGCCACGTTTTACCAAAACGCCTTGGGCAGCAAAACGTGGCACCAATGCTAATAAAATGGCACGAAAAGTGGCCAAATCTCCCTCTAACTCCAACGCATAAGCAAGAGATGCAAAAACGACTTGCGAGATTGCTGCTTCGTGGAGTAAAGATCCCTCAAAAAGTGGATTCAAGGAACCACGTGGTAGGTTTTGAAGGAGAAAAAACAACAATCTAAAACCCCCAAATGGCGTGAAAGATGTCTAAAAATGCATGAGAATAGGAAGGAATCCTAAACACCTTCTACCTCCAAAAATTTCTCCACAAAAACTTGCTTAAAATCCTCAAAAAACGTTTTTCCTTGCTGATCAGGTTTTTGGGAGAGAATGACAAGTTCGAAATAGCATGAATTGGAGAAAATCGGGTTTTTGGGATGCAATAACAAGTTTAAAATTGCACTTTTTCATCAATAAGGCAAAAATCGGGTTTTTAAAATGCAATTACATGTTTAAAATCCTCAAAAATGCACTTTATAGGCAAAATCGGGTTTTTTGGACCAAATAGCAAGTTTTAAATGTCACTTTTCTCATTCCTAGGCAAAATCGAGTTTTGGAGAGAGATGTGCAAGTTTAAAATCACTTGTAAAGGGAAAATAAAATCCCTACAACAAGTTATAATTCACTTACACACATGTAATAGAGGTTTAAAATCCCTATTACAAGCAAAAACCATTAAAGTAGGGGTTCTAGAAAAGAATTTACAAGTTTACTTGTAACTTAACCAAAAAATCCCTATTTTAACTGAAAAGGCCAAAAAGCATCAAAGGGGAAATAAAAAGCAAATTACAAGTTTTTATTTTTCAATAAAGTGCACTTGTAATTAGCCAAAAATTTCCCTACAAAAACCAAAACAATGGAAATCATTAAAACTTGCAGTTCAAGGAAAATTCTCCACCTGCAGACAGGGAGGAAAAACCCAAAATTGAAGGAAAGACATAGCAAACGAATCCAGAATGTGACGAAATTCGAATCGTAGTTCGAGGATGGCATGAGGATTAAGCCAGTCCAAGGATTAGTCGAAAGTCTACCTCGGTAAGCGTGCCATAGAGTAAAATTTTCATTTTTTCACAAAAAAATTATGTAATGGTCCTTCATTTTTTAAAACAAAAATGAGGACAACAAGCATCTCAATGGATTTTATGACAAGTTTACCCAAGGTGCAAGATTGTATTTATGTGGTAGTAGATAGAATTACAAAGTACGCCCATTTCTTTGCAATATCTAGAATAAGGCAACCAAATAGCAAAAGTATTCTTCATAGAGATTTTTAGACTCCATGGTTTACCCAAGAACATAGTCAGTGACAGGGACAACTGTTTCCTTAGTCAATTTTGGCAAGATCTCTTTCGGTTAGCAAGAACAAAACTCACCCCTAGCACCAGCTATGATCCACAAACAAATGGGCAAGCAGAAATTGTCAACAAATGGATGAGGGATATTTAAGAAACTATGTTACTGGGCAGAAAAATGCATGGCTTAAGTGGTTGCATCTAGGAGAGTACTGTTACAATACCACTCATCACATGTCTAAAGGGATGAGCCCATTCAAAGCCTTATATGGATATGAAGCCACGTCATTTGGGAGCATCATCCAAGATAGCAGAGTACCTGGAGCTAAAGATTTTGTCCAGCAAAGCCTAGATATCATGAACACCCTCAAGGAGAACATTCATCATGCCCAGAATCAGCAAAAGCAATACGTTGACAGAAACCGTGTGGAGAGGACATTAGAAGCAAGAGACTTGGTGTTTTTACGATTACAACCTTACAAACAATCAACAATCAAATCCAGTGGTGCAAAAAAACTCAAACCCCAATTCTATGGACAATACAAGGTTCTAAGGAAAGTAGGTGAAGTAGCTTGTGAGTTAGAGCTTCCTGAAGGTAAAAAAATCCACAACGTCTTCCATGTATCAAGGCTCAAAAAGGTCTTAGGGCAGCAAGTTGTCCCATGTGCAGAATTACCACCTCTTGATGATGAAGGAAAACTCATACTAGAACCAAAATCATCCTAGACGCTAGGGTGAAGAAATTAAGAGATAGAACTATCATTGAACTACAAATCAAATGGAGGGGACTACCAGCGAAAGACACCACTTGGGAAAAAGAAGAGGATATTAAAACATTCAAAGAAAACAAAATTAGCTTGAATATAAATGAATAGTACCCTATATGGGTCAGCATTATTGTATTGAAGATCATAAGTAGCATCATTGTAAGAACGTATAGATCATTAATCAAATTGCCTAAAGAGTTAATAATGCATATAGATATGAGCAAAAGTTAGAATGATCAGGGATTCAGGATGACTGACTCATGAAAAGGCCCATCCTAGAACAATTAGATCCTTAAAAGCCTTACCTTAAGAAGTTAAGCAATTTGGTGACAACAACCAAAAAAGAGGGAGGTGAGAATGGTGGTCAAGCTAGCAAGGGCCGCCGAGTAGATGCTTGGTGTAAGAATGGCTCAATCAAGGCCCCATTTCTTCCCAAAGAGTAGGTAGGGAAGTGAGAATGTGGACAGAAAACATGAGCCGCCAAGTGGAGTAAAAGGGTTGTAGGGAACAGCCTCTCTTAGGCTTGGTGTAGAAATGGCTCCAAATAGGCTTCCCATTTCTTCCCAAGAAGGGAATGAGAATGGCACAAAGGGTTAACCTGAGCCGCCAAGCAGAGTAGGAAAGTCTCTTAGGCTTGGTGTAGAATGTTAGGTCCCGGAGACAACTGAAGGGGGGGGGGGGGTGGGGCGGGGTGAATCAGTTGTCAACTAAATTTAAACCAATTACAACTTAACCAACTTAATGCTTAATACCGGTAAACCAGTTAAGTATGCCGGTAGACAGTGTTAACAGTTAATTGCTATACCGGTAAAGATTAATGCATGAAACATAAACACAAAGTCATCCACAACACATAACACCAATATTTGTACGTGGAAACCCTGTAAGGGGAAAAACCACGGTGGGAAACCTTACCCACAATCAGATGATACTACTGCAGATAGTAAGTGTACATAAATGGGGTCTACACATGCAGAAAGGCCAACAGCCTAGAGCTCACTGCTCAATCACAAAATGGGAGTCACACTGACTACAGTTGGATGGTTAAATCCAATAAGAATGTACTGCACAAGATAGCATCTTCATATGCTAGATTCAGTACCGGTGTAATGCTGATATGCTTTCACAAAAACCTAGCTTCACCTTCAAATGATGTCTTCGTGTATAGCTCTGCTTAATCTCGCATATACCTTCACGCAATTCTTTTTCGCATTCCACACTTGATCTTACAAATAAGATCTTACATTTATACCATAACCTAAGACCAATTTTAGTAGGTCGGCTCTACAAGATATTACAATAAAAACATTTTACAAACAATATAATATCCGATGCAATAACCGATTGAACATGTCGACTTAATGCATTTACAACAATAATTAATCATCTCCATAGCGTGCCATGCTGATCTGGAAAAGATAAACCTGCCGGTGTAACCCTAGGTAACCCTGGACCTATTTGCCGGTAAAAGCAAATATGCAAATATGAATATACCAACGAACAAAACTCCAGGACAAGATGTCCAAACAATGTCTTCGACATCACCAAGTGTCTTCCACATAATTCCGAGCGTCGGTGATCACTATATCCTGTCGGTGAACCATATACCAGTAAATGTGCAATAGTTGCTTGCCGGTGAATGTTGCTGGATCTCCAAAGTGCTAGTGTTTTAGTAGGTGTTGACATCAATGACAAAACCAAACCAAAATACCAACATAGAAATGGCTAAGGGAAGTCACCATTCCTTCCTAATATGATCAAAGACTAGTATGAAGGCCAACTTAAGCCGCCAAGTAGTGTAAGAGAATTGTAGAGAACAATTCCTCTTAAGCTTGGTGTAGAAATGGCTCAAGGAAGCCCAATTAGTCCAAGCTACAATACATGCAATAGCAATTAAATATTAGTCTTTCTAAATCCATCATTTCTTTGATATATAGAGTTGTATGTCTTGTATAGAAATTTCTAACCTGTGTGCAGGGTTATCCAGAAACAAAAGACAAGGTGGAGGGAATCCTAAATTGCTTGAGGCCAAGCAAATTCAAGAGGGGGAGACTGTGATATCCCCAACCAAATAAGAACCCTGAAGTGCAGCGTATCACCGTAAATAACAATTTTATCAATCGGGAGCTATGTCACGACCCCATCATGAATAAGAAGACACAAACACTTGGAAAATCGTCTTCACTTAAGACTTCACGATTTTCCCATAGACGATAATGCAGGCTAGTGATCTACATCCGCAATAAGGCAGCAATCCCAACACAATATCAGGTGGATTGAGGAATAATTAAGTTCGGGTGAAGTTGAGTTAAGTTGTTGATAATCTCCAAGTGATGTGATCAACTCAAGGCTAGTTAAGAGCAAAGGACACGAAGCCAAAGGATATCCGTTGGAAGAGACATATCTCTTCGCTCGATGATAAGATATAAGCATCAACATTGACGATAGTCATTCAACACACTATATTACCAGCATTCAAGAAGCCACACTACAGCAATCAGGAGTTTAAGAGAAGCCATCGGGTGCCAAGGAGAAGTGGGAATCACAAGAGAAGATAGATCGCACAAGCAAGCAAAATTCAGAATTTAGACAAAGCAAGACTTCAGTAAATCTGTCACAGTCAAAATTTACAAGGGGACATTATAAATTCACCGTCCACATTGCATAGATCCATTGCATATCAGATATTACAATTGCCATCATAATCGTAAATCAGACATTACAATTTTCAGAGATTATGGTGCATGTATTTTGTCATTAAGTATATATCAGAGAATACATCTATATTCATTTATCTTCCATTCATTGCTTAATTCATATTAATTTGACATATTAAGAAGGGGAAATAGGAAGAATAGTTCCAACATTTCTTCTTAGTCCAATAGGGACATTACAGTTTTATATGTATACCTTTCTCATGTATGCTTTGTGTCTTGATGCTACGTATCATAAGTGTATTTGCTTCATCATTGATGATTTACAGCATGCATACTCCACAAGTACCTTTCTCATGTATCACTTGTGTCTTATGTGTATTTATGTGTTTGCATATCAGATATTACAATTGCCATCATAATCGTAAATCAGACATTACAATTTTCAGAAATTATGGTGCATGTATTTTATCATTAAGTATATATCAGAGAATACATCTATATTCATTTATCTTCCATTCATTGCTTAATTCATATTCATTTGACATATTAAGAAGGGGAAATAGGAAGAATAGTTCCAACATTTCTTCTTAGTCCAATAGGGACATTACAGTTTTATATGTATACCTTTCTCATGTAAGCTTTGTGTCTTGATGCTACGTATCATAAGTGTATTTGCTTCATCATTGACGATTTACAGCATGCTTACTCCACAAGTACCTTTCTCATGTATCACTTGTGTCTTATGTGTATTTATGTGTTTGCTCCATGTCTGTCATGTTTTCAGCATGACCACTTCATCTGTATGTGTGCCCTCCTAAAGTATGCCTTATGTCTTAAATTGTGTTTGATGTGTTAACATCAAATTTATTCCATATGTGTTTCCAAAGAAACACTCCATAATCATTTCTTGAGGACAAGCAATTTTGGGAAGAGCGGACTGTAATGTCCCCATTTTGAAACAGGATTAATAATAAATATTAATAATAAAATTAAAAGGAGAAAAATAAAAAATTAAATTGAAATATAAAAGAATAAAATTAAAATAATTAAAATTTAGTTAAGTTTAATGAATGCTCAAAAGGCATGAAATGAAAAGTTGTGACCTCCTCAAACATGAGGTATAAAAGGGAGAAGAGAACTTCATTCGAAACAACAATTTTAGTCTACAATCAGAAGTGCAGATCTAAATTAAATAAGACAACAATGAGGAGACATGACACTTTCAAAGGGATATCTCTTTCCAAAGACATGTATCTCCTCAATGAGATATGAAGGTATAAAAAGAGTAAGCAATTAATATAGAGGGGGGGAATGGAGACAACGAAGAAAGAAAGGAGCATAGGGATTAAGAAAGAAGAAAGGAATGGGCAGAAAATAAGGAAGTGACTTTTAAGGACAGAAATGATGAAAGGTTGTGACATTTTGAAGGGGTGGTAATTGTGAAAGTTTGTGACCCTTGCAAAGGGAAGGCATGATGAAGGGGTATGACTGTCCCTCACATTGGAAGTTATAAGGGGGAGAAGGTTTCATTTGAGAAGGAGAGTGGAAGGGGATTCCATTCTAGAGCAGACAAAAAGGGCAGAAAGGAGGATATGGGATGCCATCCTAAAATGTAGAAGTCTGAGGGGGGGGGAATGGAGAAAAGGAAGAAAGAATGGAGCATAGGGATTACGGAAGAAGAAAGGAATGGGCAGAAAATAAGGAAGTGACTTTTAAGGACAGAAATGACAAAAGGTTGTGGCATTTTGAAGGGGTGGTAATTGTGAAAAGTTGTGAGCCTTGCAAAGGGAAGGCATGATGAAGGGGTATGACTGTCCCTCACATTGGAAGTTATAAGGGGGAGAAGGTTTCATTTGAGAAGGAGAGTGGAAGGGGATTCCATTCTAGAGCAGACAAAAAGGGAAGAAAGGAGGATATGGGATGCCATCCTAAAATGCAGAAGTTTGAGTATAAACAGCAGACCATAAATGTGTTATCTGCAGATTTGGAAAGGGGAGTATATGTAACCATCGAACGGAATTAGATTAAATGTTAGTAACTAAATATATAGTAGTTCGAATATACTTATGGGTTGGGGTATGAGTTCTTTATGCACAGCATGATGAATGTTATCTGCTCATTGATGATTAATAATATACTGTTGGTTATAACTGTTTATAACATGCATGACTGTCTCTAATATAAATCTGACTGTTTATAACTGCCTATTACTGTCTCTAATATAAATCTGACTGTTTATAACTGCTTATAATAGGCTGTATGTTTATGACTGTATGTATATCACAGCAAACATTAATTAATATCTTCCTGTTGTTTATGTAGAATTTGTGCATAATACTGGAACTCTTCATGTGTTCTGAATATAACCAGCCATGGTAGAGAAATTGGGGAAGTACAAGTAGGGGAACGGTGTTGGGGTTATCTTCTAGGTACGCCACTTCATGGTATAAGACCAGGGAGTCCCATGAGGCCAAAGGGGTACGGAGGGTACTGCCTTTGGGCCTATGAAGGATAGACTTTCAGGGCACCCTATTGTGATGGCCCTCATGCTCTCTATCATGGTGAAAGGATGCATTAATCATGAGATGTAGGATACGGGTAACAAGATTAAGGGGAACGGTTATACGATACCTCACTAGGTATTCCACCTCATATGGATGGCACGGGCCACATGAGAGCAAGGGGGGATAAGGTCCGCCCTTGGGCCTAGGGTAGAGTCTCTAGGGCACCCTATCTAGTCACCCTATTCTTGCCCTTCTATGATTGAACTCTCTCAAGCATAATTTAATCTTGTAATTAGGATTATGCTTTATTATATGTATGCTTGGTGTTTCCTAATTAATAGATCTATTTAATGAATTATGATTATGTGTATTTCCTAATTTACTTGCAGGGTTTCAATCAAAGTGACAGGTATCTCTAACCCCTACCCCACTTCAATTAGGGCAAAATTTGGGTACATTATATGTTTTGCAAAATAAC
Organism: Cryptomeria japonica; assembly: GCF_030272615.1. Lineage (NCBI taxonomy): Eukaryota > Viridiplantae > Streptophyta > Pinopsida > Cupressales > Cupressaceae > Cryptomeria > Cryptomeria japonica. Next base: position 453,044,109 of record NC_081405.1, on the reverse strand, counting down.
GTCCATATCTCTATGCTATTAACAAATTACTATATTCTCTATTTTTGTCAAATCAAAGTATGTGCTGTTGTTTCTGATCATGTGTATTTGCAGTGGTTGCGAATCTTGTGATTGAATGACAGAGGTGTTTGGTTCATGTAAAGCAAGCTAAGATTCCACTCTTAGTGACTGCATTGAGGCTTGAGCATGTCTTAAGGGGAATAAGTGATGAGGGTCAGTTCAAGTCTCAGTAGATTTTTACCTAAAGTTGAAGGATTTAAAGCTCGCTTCCCAGAGATTAGAAAAAGCGAAAAGGAGAAAAAACACTTCTAATTATGCACGCTTAAGTTTTGTTACACACAATACACTCCCGTGAGTAGAGGACTGGACCTTCGAAATCAACGTGGGTTTAAATCTTCAGAAGACATGACTGGTTAAACTATTACATCCAACTCGCTGAGCGTGGCATACCCCGTCGGACAAGGTTGGTTGTAGATTGCAAGTCGCAGGTCACGATAAAAATGACACAAAAGCAGTGGAAGTGAAACATAAGGTCAAGTCCAGTGAAAATTTGACAGAAGAGATACCCTTCAGTTGTGACACCGAAGGTCACTGGGTGAAGGGAATTCAGAAAATAAAATAAAAAATGTAGACTAAGGCTATGCCAAATTAAGTTAAAAGTTAGAAATTTGGGAATAATAGTAGAACAAAAACCTTACATAGTGAAATATGGCGCCTGGTTTCAAACCTGCCAGTAACAGGAATCTCGTAAGTTTCATCATATGAAAACAATCTCAAGCTAGAGAAGGATCATAAGACATTGCTGAAACCGCTGACAATGTTCGTTCGAGGGTTAAAGAGTGCTAAAACAACAGGCCGAAGGATTGTTCTAGCACACATAGGGTACTTTCACCTCAAGGCTCCATGTCGACTTGGGAGAATACTAGAAAAGAGATGAAGTGCACATAAATGGTGAAAAGAAAAATTTTAGGAGTTGTTTAAGCATGGTGTGTTCATAATCTGACTCAGTGTCACAGTATCTGTTTGTTACAAAGAAAAGAAGAATGGGATAGAGCTATATACATACCCCAGGAGAAAGGTCGTACCCAATGGCATTCGTTCCGACGCCAGAGAGAAGAAGAACAGGATGATTTCTGGAAGGAGCCTGAAACATCCGTACACATGCCACTATCCGAACAAATAAATAAAATCCTTAGTAGCAATGAATATAGATAAAGTAAATGGAAATAATAATGCCGACCTGCGGTGGAGGATTGTAGCGCCAGAGAGCTAAGGTCCAATCAGAGTTGGGCACATTTAAATAATGCAATTCATCAGCTGAACAAATGGAGGCCTTTTCTGCCACCATGGCTGCTGCACAATAATTCTCTCTTCTTCCCCATGTCCATGGTATACTGTGACTATTTTTATTACAACGGTGAGGACGTCTCGTGAAGATTAGAGCAGACAGGAAGGACTTTCGATTCGCAGCAGGTGAACACATTACTGATTTCATCTCTAACACCATTCTTCGCTTTCAATTCCAGCACGTACTTGAATTCTCATCACAACATTTATTCAATTCTCAACACCATTTATTTCATCACGGTTTTCACAATGGAACTTTCATGACATGGCATGATCATCTACAATGATCTCGCGATCGGAAAGTTAGGTCTTATGATGCTTAGCAGTATTGTAGTAGTATTGACCGTGTTAGTTAATTGTTCAATGCTACAATATGGGTGCTGGATAGACAAAGTTTTTGAGTGTTCTTTTATATGAAATATAGCTGTAAATACATTTTAATTTGTTATTATTAATTATTATTTAATATCTAGTTTCTATTTTATACATTAGAAGGAGGAATATTAGGTCATAGATAATAATAATAATATATCTGTTAATGGGTCCTCAAGGATTGATCCTTTTTTCTGATATAAGGGATATTAAATGGGAACCACCTAGTAAAGAGTGGATAAAAGTCAATTTTGATGGTGTTTCAAGAGGAAATCTGGGAATCTCGGGTGTTGGGGTGGTGGCGAGGGATGATAACGGGTCTATCCTCTTCAAAGGAGCACAATGTTTGCAGGATGGTACGAACAATGAAGCGTAGATCCAGGCGGCACTTCTGGCAACTAAGTTGGCTTTAAATATGAAAGTCCAATGGCTGCATTTGGAAGGGGATTCTCGGGTAGTTATTAACGCAATTGCTAAAGGCAACACTCCATGCTTGAAAATAAACCGCTGGGTGTCTACGATCCGAGAGAAGCTCAAAACATTTATGGAATTTCGTGTCTCCCATGTCAGGCGAGAGGCAAATGCAGTGGCAGATTTGCTATCTAACAGTGGATGTGATATGGACAATTATACGACCAAGTGGTGGAAAGGTGATGGAAGATTGTGGAGGTGGTCTTAAATGCAGTCTTTTAGGAACTTGCAGCCTCCAATACGTCAGCGAGGGAAGTTTTTTGGCAAGTACATCACGCAAGTTGGCGCTTGCTCTTTGAATGTGGTAGTTATCCTTCGCAGGTCGCAGGTTTGGTGTGGGTGGAGGATGGCAGCAAATCCTACGTACAATCTCATGGCATTTATGTCATCACTTCTGCATTCATTACTCATCCTAAACGGCGACGGAGGAATTTATTTCCATTTGGTTTGCGAGCTAGTGTTTGTGTCTTTATTAATTGATTGCACTTCTTTGTGGCTTTTATGACATTGTCATTGCAGAAGCTGGTGCAGTTTCAATTTGCAGGTGACTATGGAAGCAAATTTCACCCTGCGCACAAAAAAGAAGTTGGTGCCATTCGTGGGCAAGGTGACGGAGAAGAGGATGCAGGGATTTTTTCGTTACAAGGTGGAGAAGTTGTGGAGTGCGACTCGCCTCATGCTTGCAGAAGAGGTGGTGTATGTCGACCATCGATACCGGACGAATATGGAAGTGTACTCCTTGATTCTAGCATGGGCATACGAGTTTGAGTCAGAGGTGGAGAAGATTAGACTCACATTGACCAAATTGATTGATGGGGAGTACTTGCTCAATCTTGACTCACTTCTGGAGTGGGTTGTGCCTCGAGTAGACATTTGTGTCAAGGAGGGAGATGACCAGGAGGAGTTGTTGCCTTTTGTCTGTTGGCCGGAGGATGATACAAAAGAACAATGTCGTGAACGTGCTCGTATTGGATGGGAAGCTATGAAGCTATGTGTGAAACTAATTAGGGCGGACGAAGTCCTAAAGGCATTACATGTGGTAGCACGGATGGAAGCCGATAGAGACCTAAGAGATAGGTTTAAGGAAGGACGGGTTGTTCAGTTGCTGGCAAGCTTGGAAGGTGACCCCGATTTTGGATGTTTAGATTGCATCCCAAAGATGAAATGTGAAGCGGCAAGAGGTAAAGCTCCGGCCACCAAGGAGGGAAGGGAGAAGGAGAGTCAGGGTGACAGCGAGTGAGTGGCCATTTGGCCATTGTTTTTAGATGCTTTTATAAATTTTCTGATAACAGTTAACTGTTAAAACTAAACTATCTCTGTAATATTTGGGTTTGGCGGGAGCAGCATTGAACTGGTCTTTTTTTGGACTTACATAGGTTGTATGGTTTTTTATAACATACTGTATGGTTGTGGGTAGTATGGGGGTTTGTTGTCTACAGTATGTAAATGGACTATGGGAGATTGCATTTATGTATGCTTAAATTTTTGCATTAATATAATACAAAAACTATTACCGATAAAAAAAAAAAATCAAGTTTTTTTTTTCATTACGCTGTGTTGTAAAACATTTCATATCACACTCCATATTCATCATTAGAATAATAGAGAGTCTAGGAAGAAAAATGGTTTTGGTGTGGATAAAGACAAGTTTAAAAGAGAGGGGAAAGAGGAAGGTTACATTGTGAGGTCCAAGGTAAAAAAAAATGGAAAACAAATGACATTAAATAATAAAAATAGTTAAATAAAAGAATAAATTAAAATACCTTGACCATATTTTTTAATGTTTGTTTAAAAATATCATCATTTAATTGAATAATAGTTGTGAAAAGACTAGTAGTATAAGATAAGTTATTAAACTCATAATTAATTGTACTTTATGGAATCTTTTTTACTCTATTCATTTTGACTAGAAAACAAATAATACCTAATGCATTCAATTATCTTTGTATCACTTTTGTCAATTTCATAAATGACATTTCTTTGTATTTAAAAGGTTGTGGGTCAAAAATGTAATTTTTTGTTTATTATTTTATAATTAATTTTAATTTGTATGGATTTCAATTTTCTTTTAATTATATCGAGACAAAAAAAGTTATTATATAATGTAAAATATTATGTTGAAGATGAGAATAAAATATCATTTAGTTTTGTTTTTTTCTATTATACTATAACTTCTTTATATATGTTAGTTTGAAAGACATTAGAATGAGGAGTAAAATATTTTTATAAATAAACAATAAAAAAATATTTAATAAACACTAGTGAATGGTTTTTCAAAATCTATTTTATATCAATTTACATTTACATATACATATATATGTATGTATATATGTTATTTACATACATATATGCTATAACACACGCGCACACACACACACACACACACATGTGTGTGTGTGTGTGTGCATACATACATATGTAGCATTGTAAATTGTATATATCACACACACACACACACACACACACACACACACACACACACACATATGTATATGTGTGTGTGCAATATATGTATATATGTAATATATATATAACACCCACACACACACACACACTTGTGTGTGCATACATACATATGTAGCATTGTAAATTGTAATCATGTATAATTTACACCACTTTTGTTCTCCTACCTTACTATGACCCATTTTAGCTCTCATCCAAACATATATCTAGCATTTTACCTCGAAATTAGTGTTACGTGTTCACATGGTGGTCTAAACCTCTGTCTTGGGCTATGTGCACCCTATCTCTAGCCTATTCACCTTGTTTTGGTGGACAATGGTGCCTAGGGTACCCTTGTCCCCCCAAACCAAAACTGAATTTGAATATCTTAGTGCACATTTTTGGCTAGTTGATTTTGGATCACGATATCTCAATTTGACCTTTGGAGGTTAGCCTAACTGGGGAAATACCTTGAGAACCCCATATAAGAGCATTCTTCCAATTCATTTTCATCCTTAAGAATTTCAATCACAAGCATTCATTATGAAACATTATCATCATTAAGCATTCATTGAGCATCAAGGTGACATTTCATTCCACCATATTTTTCAAGATCTAGACACCATGGAGCAGCAAATTACATCAATCTTCATGCAAGCAATGTGTTTAGGATTAGCTCATTCATGTCTTGTCATGTTGTGTATGCTGAATTTTGAACCTTATATTGCAAACCCTAGTTCCAACCACAAAACCCTAGATATACAATGAAATTCAACAAAACATAAATGAAACATCAAACATGCAAAATCATAAAATAAACCAAATGGTACCTTCACACATTCAAATGGGTTTTCTCTTCATTGCTCTCTATCTCCATTGATCTTCTTTTGATATGGTTGATCTCAAATTTTTACACTTGCACAAGAGCTCAATAAAGAACAGATGTGGTTGTGATGATATAGACATGATGTAGGCTATGATTTCGATAGAGTGTAAGTATGCTCCAAGATTCGATATATGAAAATGAGAGGAGGAAGCCTCTTTTATAGAGAACATCTTAAAAATGGAGGGATATGATTAAGAAGTGAGATAAAGATGGTCAACTAAGATTGAAGGGTAGGTAGAGGGAATAATAAAATAAAAGAGGTGGTTAAGATAGAAAAGGGGCCACTTGTCAATTGGATAATGAAAGAGGAAAAAAAGGTTAAATGAATTAATTAAATAAATTACAGAATTTATTTAATTAATAGAGGAAAGGGCCACATAAATTAAATAAATAAAATATTTATTTAATTTAGAAAAAGGGGAATTTAAATAGATAAAAAAATATTTATTAAATTTTGAAAAAGGAGAGTTGAATAAATAAAAAATATTTATTTAAATTAGGATAGAAAAGGCTTAGTGAATTAAATAGATAAAAAAATATTTATTAAATTTTGAAAAAGGGAATAATTAAATAAGCAAAAATATTTATTTAATTAGGCTAGGACAATTTTAGGTGTCTACATTTTGCCCATCTTTGAGACAATGCAGTTTATCGTGTTATTTCAAAGAAGATTAGATTAATTGATACAAGATTTTCCCTAGTAAAAATGATGGTATGTGTAATGTCTGCCATGAAAACCCTAGAGAAACTAACACATAACCCAAAAAGGTAGAGAAAATTAACTCATTAAATTACATTAACTCATTAATTACATTTTGAACTACATACACAAATTAAAATATGCTCATATATGAATCTAAGTACACAAGTGGAATAATCATATAAACTAATAAACATATAACACATTATTCCCTAGGGTATCATAATGTCATTACTGAACTACAACATCCATCAATAATCAATGACTCTATAGAAATATATACATTTAATACCAGTATATCAAATGAATATAACTAACAATACTATTATCCATGTCCTTTTGATCAACATTATATAAGTCGTAATACATACCACACCACGTACAAGAGATCATTGCATATATACATTATCTACTACAATAGAAAGTCATGATACACAACTGATCCAAGCATCCATAGCTCAAGAACTGAAGAATAGAATAAGTGTCCATCACATTCATAAATATCCATTGAAGAGAAAATATCCCAATGGAAGAAAGCCATCAACCAATCGACTATGTGGAACCAAAAGGAACCACCCCCCATGCCCAGAGAATGATATAAGGTCCCACACACACTAATCTTAGATTGACACCTAACTCCCATGAAACACAACAAAATATCATAAACAAAGACTGTCAACACATGACATGGGCTCAAATAACAACAAAGACTAATGTCAGAGACTTCCATGAAACAAAGGCTAAGACTGAGGACGCACATATAGGGGAAAGTGTTATCGCATGTCATCACCAAGGTTATCCTAACAGACTCTCTAGACCCTAACGCCAAGTGACACCCATATGGAACCAACTCAGCCTCTCATGAAGACAAGAGAGTATAGTCATACCAACAAGGCCTTCCCAATCTCATCTTAAGCTTGTACTAGCACTCCAGGCCATGACTTAGGCACCACAACATATTATTATCTTATTAATGTGAATACTACCCAATCCTCTAAATAAATTAATTGAGGTTATCACTTATTTAAATAAACTTCCAACAAGATCTCCTAGCAACCACACATAGGCCATGGCACTCACTTGGAAGCCACTCTCCCTAATATGCTCCTACGATCTAGGGATAAATACAAATCATAAAATATAACTTATAATCATTTGTAATGCATAATCCCACGGTTCCCATATTACAAAACTAAACCATAACAATAAGTTGATTTTCCAAGCATAATATAATTCCAAGAGAGAATAGCTTTTGCAAACTCATTTAGCGCATATGTAATATTAATTAGCGCTTTTATAACATAGTGTAGCACTTTTGCAATACAAAACAGTGCCTTCATTTCCCAATCTAGTGCATATGTTGTGTAGGCTAGCGCATATGATAAATATAACAGTGCATTTGCAAAATAAAATGTCACATATACAGAAAGTCGAAATTATAACACAAAAAGGTAATAAAGTCTTACAAACATCCTTGAAAAATAACTTAAATTGAAATTTGACTCACATAATATCAAATAAATGGAAAAATTCACAGAAGCAACACATTCAATTACAAAACAGAATACATATCTATGGAAACAATTTCCAACAAAAACCAATCACAAGAAATCCAAACTTCATACAAAAAAAAAGTTTGATACTCATAATAAATACACAGAGGTAAACTCTCAACAAAATCGACCAGTACTAGAAATAGGGTATTGGAATTGACCACAGAGAACAAATCTTTCATTTACACAAAAGCTCACAAACATAAATAAATCTCAGCAATAATATGGAAATCCCCACACATAAATAAATAATATTTTAATTATTATATTTTCCCAATTTCTTCCCAAATCCTTGGAAAACAATTTCCAAACATGGAGAAGACAATATTTCCTTTTGAAAATAAAAGATATAACTTAATTACAAAGGCAAGAAAACCTCCAACCTAAAAAATACAAGAAAGGTCTAAATCTAAAGAAAACTTGAAGCGTAACCAAAATCCCAAAAACGCCAATGCAAATCCACAACAACAAGAAAACTCCCAAAAATGCAATCCACAACAAACAATTCCGCATAAAACTTTTTCGAAAACTAAAACAATTCCTCTTTCAAAAAAAAAAAACCAAATCACCAAAAATATTTCTTGAGAAAAATTATCACACACTCTCCAAAATTTAGCCAATACAATAATAATGCAAAACTCTTAAAAAATCCCTAAATAAAACATAAAGCAAAAATCCATAAACAATACCTATCAAAAAAAAAAATCTATAAATAAAATCCTCCATGCACAAAACTCAATTAGACATTTCAATGCAAAGCTTAGAGCTCGCTCCACTTCCATCTTTGAAAACAAATTAAAAATAATATTTTTTAAATAAAACTCCCAATTAGCCAATAAAATAAAATAAAAGAATAAATAATCAATTAACAATTGAATATAAAAGCTTCAAATAAAATAATCAATTAAAATCCCAATTAAATATAAAAGCTTCAATAAATAATTCCAAAAAATTAATTTATTCATAGATATTAAACTCAAAAGAAATATTATTTATTAATTACACGTCAAAACCCATAACATTATTAATTAATTAATTACCATAATAAAATCAACCCACATAATAATTAAATAAACATCACATGACCACTTAACCAAAATACTATAACTAACAAGGTATCGACTAGGCCTAGAATGTGATAGGACATTATTTCATTCTCCATTTTCAACTTGCCATTGGGATTAGAGACACACTCAGATCTGTGAAGCCAGGTGGAGTCGATGTCTGATACCTACAATCCTGCATGACACCAAACGTCTATGCACAACACACACACACACACACACAAGTGTGTGCATAACACCAAATGTCTATGCACAATACACACACACACAAGTGTGTGTGTGTTTATGTATGTATGTATGTATGTATGTGTATGCATTACATGTATAAATACATGTGTGTGTAAGACAGAGAGAGTAGACACATTGGTGGAAAGAGAATTGCAACATCATACCCCGCTCACAATGAGTAGTATGACATTGTCTCTTCCACGAACACAAATACATCGCATCATAATTGAAGACACAAAATCATATCCAATATAATCATGAAGTAAAGTTAGCTCATAACATGATAATCATCATAAGTAAAAATAAATCATTGAATATATATAAATATCCAATCATAAATCCAACATAGTCTTGAATGTATCATCATCCACATATGACACAATGTATCATCTATCAACATGTAATGTCTCTCATTAAAAACAAGATCAAAACCATAATCATCTACCAAGAGTATCATAAATGTATCTAAACAAGTCCATAGAATCCTAACAATGTACCGAAATAAAAGCATGTCAAGGAGGGACACTACAATATGCCCCCACAAGAAATAGGGTGAAAAAGGTTAAGAAATCTCTCAATGGGAAGAGAGGTAGGCTAGATAGGAAAAGGAAAAAATGAGGTTAGATTTGATAGAAAATGAACCAAGAATGGGTCATGGGAGATCACGAGGACTACAGAGGGGTAACACAACCAAATACGATTGTACAACTCCTATAAATAGGATCTTGTGGGAAGGTGTTGTCACGAAGGATTTCACCTTGATGCTAAGTTGGGAGCTCAACGATCCTGTGAAACATGGAAACACCTTCGAGCCTGTGGGTTGCTCAAATTGAAGGTGAATCTCCAGAGAGGGCTAGTTCCCTGATGAATACCTCCTGCAAACTAATCTTTGATGGGAAAAGGGATGGGAAGAAATGCTTTTGAATGAGAACCTATCCTAAAAGAGGTGATTGCATGTAATGCCTGCCAAAATACCCTAGAGAAACTAATAATCTAACATACTAAAAAGAGAATATTTAAAAAAAAAAAACTTCTAATGCTACACATCATATCATCTATACAATGAATTAACATTGAACATTATCATTTAAGCATAAAGAATATAAACCATTCACATAAGTTCATTAACCAAATATGCAAGTGGAATAAACATCACATTCATTACAACTATCTCTCTAGGGTACTGTTGAGCACTATTTTTGAAAATAAAAATATAAAAAAATAATGTATGTTTCCATAAGCGTGAAGACTAATGGATATTTCGGCCAGTAAACTGTATCGAGCACTGCAGAGGATGTTTCATCGAAAGAGTGTTTTCATCGATACAGGGCATATAAAGCACTAAGCAAAGGTATTTCGGCAAAAAGTTACCTTCGATGAACGCAGGAAACCGCTCATCGATACTCCAAGTTTCATCGAAAAAGTAAAAGCAAAAAGCGATAAAGGCAAAAGGGTGATTTCGAAGGAATGTCATTACCGAAGAAACTCAAAAGGCATTCATCGAAATGCAAGTTTTCATCGATGAACGTAGTGTCGAACAAAAGTAAGGCTGTTTCATCGATAAAGAAGGATATCGATGAAAAAGGGATATCGATGAACGCGCATAGGCCTTCACCGAAGAAAGAAACTCATCGAAAGTATGACATCGATGAAACTTGCGAGCGACTTATCGAAAAAGGGGTCTATCGATGAAAGAGTGATTTCGATGAATCTTAAAAGCGGCCTCTCGACATGAGCTTTTCACCGAAACAATAATATCGAAGAAAATGAGCTTTCGATGGAAGATTCAAACACTTGGCCGAAGATAAGGGTTTCATCGATAACTTGAGATATGAGCATTTTGAGCGCACTGTACTTCCCGCGAAAGAGTTAAAGGCCCAATTGAAGAGTGTCACATCTGCAATTAAGTTTAAAACACTTGAGTAGCCGTTGTAGATGCAGAACATTAACTGTGCACAAGTTGCCCATACGATTACAGTTGAACTGAGTGAATTTTCGTAAGAATCAGATCGATGCTAAAAGATTGAAAGCTGCGAAGAACCTGCAGAGACTTGCAAGCGATAACCAGAGAAGTTGAGCATTCACCAAGTAAGTATTGTCTCTCTTATTTTACTGTGACTATGGAACCTTCATCTTCTTCTTCTAAAAAGAGTAGAAAAGGAAAAGAGTTGAACCCTGAAGAGAAGCCCAAAAGACAGAAGAAAGAAGGGAGAGCTCTAACTCAGGACTTATTAGACCAGTGTCCATCGTCTAGTGTAAGGTCAAAAAAGACCAAAAGTGAAGAAGAAGGATTAGAAGACAGATTTGAAAACTTAGGAGACATTTGGACTGAGATAAGAGGGCATGAATTATTTTTGTTTTGTTACAAAAGAAGGGATGCACCTGAACCCATAAGCAATCTATGGAAGAAGAATTTAGGCAAGTTAGTAGTCCCAAATGTGTTTGTAGATGTAGAATTAATGAAAGCTCTGGTAGATTGCTACAACCCAAGAACCAAAACCATATGTGATTACAGAGGGAATACATTAGTAGTGATTAATAAGCAGACTATTGATATGGTTTTTGATTTGGACTGGGAAGTAGAGGAGACTATCGACATGAAGAAACTTTCACAGGAATTCTTTAGTTTGGAAAATATCTACAGGACTTGGAGGCTACCTGTTCACAGGCCAAAAGTGGGTGGGTCATTTGTTCAGTTTGGCAAAGAAGACAAGGTGTCGTTTGATGTCAACCACTTCCATCCATATTTCAAGTATACGTATTATGCTGCAGCCCAAGTACTAGGCCTAGAGGCTCATCCACTCATGGATATTGGGGTTATGGTTCTATGTGCTGATATACAATCAAAAGACCCTAGGTCATTTGATTTTGCCACTTATGTTGCAGATGCCTTGAATCATGGGCTGGAAAAATTGAAAGGAGACCTTGTGAATGTTCATTTTTCATTATACTCCATGTTAATGCATATTCTTCTCTATTGTGGACAAGAAATTAACTTCTGGCCAGAAGAGTTCAGCATTAGGTCTTATGATAAGAATGGTCTGAAGAAGCCGGTTCAGTTGTGGGTATCAGCATGGGACCAGAGGTTTATGAATAACCAATATTGGCATTTTCAAGAATACTTTGTGAAACCTCTCAGTGCGGCTTTTGGACAGCACAGGGATTATACTTTGTCCCCTGAAATCAGGAGGTTCCTCAGGCCAAAGGATTTCTCTCCAGAATCACAGATTGAACATAATTGGGGTGATTGGTATTGCCATGATAATCACACAGAAATAAGGGTATTTGGATTTGAAGGACGACCCCACATGCTTCCAATTACGGTACCAAACAGAGTGGCTAGCTTGGAGATTATAAGGCAATTGTCTATTGCCAGTGCTAAACATTTAACTGATTTTGGTAAACAATCTATTGTTCCAGGTTTATTAGTTTTCTCTGATTTCATTGTCAAAAGTTCAAAGAGTTATCATTTATTACAGAATAAATTAGATTACTATGGCATGACTCTGGGTGAGCCTAGGGAGAATTTTGATCCTGAAGGATATATAAGAGCTGCCAGAGCCTCACAGAAACTCAAAGCTGGGATACATATGGCCAAAATGCCAGACGACCTAATTAAGAACCTTGAACGAGAGGAGGCCAAAGCTTTAAAAGGAAAGAGTGAGTTAGTATGGGAGGCCTACAAATGGAAAAGGGCAAGGGGAATGATAGATGGAGACCTAATTGGAAATCTCCAAGATCCTCTGGAAGTAGCTAAAAGGCTGCTTCAACATGAAGCAGAAATTATGCACAGAGTGCCTTCGCAATTCCTTCATTTTATTAATACTGAGAAGGACAGTCAGCCCCTAGCTCACATGTCACCAAAGTCGACTGCTAGTAGTATCCCACCTGATTCTCCTAGAGAGGATTATCCTCCTGGTTTCGAAACAGAAATGAACATGGACACAGGAGAAATCAACATCAAGGATGTTGTTGACATAAGAATGACTGAGCATGAGGACTTCGTTGCTGATGATGGATTCGCCTCCTCTAGGGAATTCCTTTCATTTTTATACCAATACAAAGGGGCTCATGTCAAACGAAGCATGACTGGAAGACAAGAGGAGGAACAGATGAAGAGATTACAGGATGAAATTGATGTCCTCATGAAAGACATGACTCCTGAAAAGGGGAGGAGATTATTAAAAGAGGCCGGTGTAATCATCTTCTCTAGTTGGGATATCAATTCAACACTTTTATTTGATGGCTTCTTGAAAAAACAAGATTTGAATCAACAAGTGTTGCCCCAGGAGATAGACAAACTATTCCTAGGCTCTGGATATGATCCAGACAAGAAAGCTCTCCTACAGTGGGCACTATATCCAAAGGGGAAGAGGCCTATCATTGTGGATATAGAAGAAACCTCTGGGCATCTCATGGTTCATCAGGTTGGAAAGACTGATCCTAGGGTCACTGCAAAGCTCAACCTGGATGTTGCAAGATTGAACTTGGACCAGACAGAGTTTTTGGTCAGAGAGAACGTTACATATAAGGGACTATATGAAAAATCCAAGGAGGAAAATCAGAAGCTGCAGGCAAAGGTATTGCAATTAGAGGCGGGGACTCCTATCAACGAATACACCTCATACCCCGCAGGACACAGCTTGGATGACGTCTCTGATGCTCTGTACTGGAAGTATCAGGCAGAAAAGGCCAATAAACGCACAGACAATGTCCAACAAAAGATGGACAAATTGGTCAACGACATTATAGGACATCGGTTTAACACCATGCTCTTACAGGTCGAACCATATTGGACAGTTTACACTGGAACGATAAAAGCGCTAACAGAGCACGAACGGTTAAGAGCACGATTGCAGGAAGTACTAAGCAATGTCGATACCATGTCACCAGAGGAAAAGGCTGAGGGAAACGCGTATATGGACAATCATGTCAAACTCGAGGATACGCTGAGGAGAGACTTAAAAGAATTAGATGATGATAAACCCGTTGGAATGCCTTCCGTCTACAAGGAAGGAGAGGTGATATCCTTGGGGGATCTGCGAAAAGAACTCATCAGCGTCAAGGATTGGGCCTTGTCAGAGATTGATCGGAGTAAGGATATGGCCCCTACTGTCAACCAGATAATATTCAAGTATCTGTCGCTGGGGGATGAATTGAAGAAGCAAACTCCTCGAATCAAAACATTCAAAGACGATGATTACATTCATCATTTGGGGCTCTTAAATCTCTTTTTACTTAAGTTTAGAAATATCCAAAGTTAATGATTAATATTGTAAAGGGGCGTGTCTCTTCGTGAAGAGCTTTCATCCTCATATATATATGAGAATGACTTTTGTAATGTAAGGTGATAGATATTAGATAGGATTAAGAGCGAAAGAACGACAGCCTGTAAGTCTTCTGTGTACGAACTATAATGGAATACAAATCTTGATCAATCGTTTCCCTGCATGTGTGTTGTGGACTATTTCATTTTCTTTTGGCAATCGTCTGTGATATTGTCTGATAAAGATAAGGTTATTCATGTTCTTAAGATCAAATCTATGCTTTATGTTATAATGTTGCAACAAAAGTTTTGCTTGCGGATTGTAATTGTTCCTTGCAAAGCTTAATTGATTGGTCCCTTAAGGGTAGGGTTAAATTCACTCAATCAGCATATAATATAAGCATTCATTTGGTTTTAACAGAAATAGTAACTGACAGGTTCATAAGGGATGAATTAAAAACTGTCTCACAGATTCGCACTATAAGTCCTGAAGAAAATTGTAATGACTCTGCAACCCAATTAACGAAGAAGGCACTGGCTAAATTACAAATTACCTTCATCATTTCTTCATTTTGACAGCTATAGAAGTAATTAAGAAACATAAAGCAAACAATTATCATAACAACAATCTTGAACTCGTCTGCTATATCTCCATTCAAAGAACTCATGCCATTTCAAGATCAGGAGATATCAGATTAGGATAACATATCTGCTATAAAAAGCACTGTTTATTGGAGACGTTCAGTGAATAGGTATACCCGCCTAGGTCCTGCAGAGCCTAAAGTGAGAGAGTAAGCAACCAAACAGGTTCACTCTACATGTTGGCCAAGTCACTTGGAGGGTTTGACCATAGGGACTGGCATTTCCTTAGAACCTATCCAATCTATTGATTTGAGACCCAACAGGTACCTCAGTCATTACTTAATTAACTATCCTAAGCA
Organism: Cryptomeria japonica; assembly: GCF_030272615.1. Classification (NCBI taxonomy): domain Eukaryota; kingdom Viridiplantae; phylum Streptophyta; class Pinopsida; order Cupressales; family Cupressaceae; genus Cryptomeria; species Cryptomeria japonica. The sequence continues at coordinate 453,028,839 of NC_081405.1, read as the reverse complement.
ATAACTTTCTACTCACTTTATTACTACACTCATTATTAATTAATCCTTTTAAAATATTTAAGTGCAACTTGTTTATTTCCTTCCATTATGATATGAAAACAACTTGATCGTCTAAATAACATGACATGCTCACTCCTCAATGCAAGACTAACCCCCTTTTTCTTAAATTCATTTTATAACCAAATCCAAATGTGCTTAATCCCTTGTCCATTTTCTATCTGCATGATCTTATTCATTTATAATGATAATGCAATACTTAATGCATGAACATAATCTACTTTACATATCTATCTTATCCTCACTACACATGCATCCATATTCCTAACATGATCGATTCTTTAACATGAGTTCCAAATGCATGATGCAAGAATCCTAATGCCTTTCTTTAGTTTAATCATCTTATGTGTTATGCATGCTTCCTAACATCCAATGCAATCACATGAATAACATTATCAACTAAACATGATAGTATTAATCAACCACAATTCCTACATTATATTCATTCCTTTAACTCCAGGTTCTCCACATATTAATCTACTTCCTAAATGATAACCATGGTATCTAAACTAGTATAATAATAACATGAATCCATTTTATTTCAAGTATAATTCCATTACAAACCTCTAAGTACATGAAAATCTTTTACCTTCATTATACAAGATCATCATCATACATCTCGTAGTCTCATTATCACAAATCATGTCATATTTCTAAGTTACCAACTACAATACAATTACAATTACATGAATGATACATCACGAGAATTGCACCTTTCTAATACATGATTCATATACTTCTTCCACATAATAATACATTGCATGAATCCAAGATATCCATTACATAAATCTGCTACAAGAAACATTCATAAGCTACAACATTGAGAAGAATCCACATCCATGCATGAAGAATCCATAAGAATATCCCAATGGTTAAAAAGCACCAACCTCTCGACCATGTGGAGCTAAAGGAACCACCCCCCGTGCTAGGAGACGACACAAGGTCCCAACACACACTCTAGACCTAAGTTGGCACCTAACAACCAAAGAAGACTAAACAATATAAGGACTCTCAAGATAGGACCAACCACGAACATTCACAAGAAGAAACTCCCAGAGGCTTACAAATCATCAAGTCATAAATGCAAATCCATGAAGCATAATTACAAATCAACAAGGGGACACAAGTAGGAGTGGAGTGTCATCATATGCCATACTCTAACACAATAATACTATAACACAAGGCATAAGCCTGATGGACATGTGGAGCCACCATCTCAACCTATGAGAGATCAAGGGAGATTTACTTACCACCGTAGTGGCCTTCCCAAGCTTATCCTAAAACATCCTCCCTAGGATCAATTCATGGGGCTCAACTATTCATTATCTTGATTAGTGAAGCATTTCCCCAACCCATTAATTTATTATTATGTTATCACTTGTTTACATCATGGTAAAGTTCCAATGTGCCCTAGTGGTCTATACTCCATGCATCCTTGCAAGGAACCTCATGCAAGTCTATCTCTCATGACCCTGGTCATCACAAGGAAGCCCACTCCCCCTAACATGGACCCAAATAAAATCTCAACAAGAGGCTCATACTCATGAAAATCTGAAAATATAAACATCTATAAGCAGCCAATTACAACCGTACATACTCTTGATCATACAAATAGTCATAGCAACATGTAACAAAATGAGCCTCTTAGCATTCAAATATAACAAGGGTCACAACAAGGCCATCCAAATCTGCCATGAATATGAAGACAAAGCTACAACAAGGCCATCCAAATCTGCCATGAATATGAAGACAAAGCTACAACAAGGCCTACCCACTTGCTGGTTCAAAAACAACAAAACTTCACCACTCAACATGGTTCAACAACATGGAAGAGAGTACCAATTTATCAACAACAAGCGTAGGAAAGATTAAAGAGCATAAAATCATAGAAATATATCAAATCTGATCAAGGGCCAATTTGGAAAACATCAACACACCCTAAAAAAGCCTCTGGTACAAAAATCAAATTGGAAATACAAGACAAAATAAGCAAATTAGACCAAAACACCAAAACTGGGTAGTTCAACGCTTCCGTTAAACAGTGCAACACTTTCAGTAAACTCTGCAACATATATGATAATTTTTGCAATGCATTTACCAGGCCAAGCAACGCATTCAACAGAAGAAACAATGTATTTATTCAGTTCTAGTGCATTCACCCTGTTTGGCAGCGCATACACTGCGCAGGGTAGCACATTTACGAATGGATTCAACCCATATACCTAAGGTTTTAGCGCTTTTACCCTTTGGGTGAATTTGCTTAGAAAGATGAAAAAACTCAAAAAACTTGCGGCATGAAAATAAAATCAAAGTCCAAACAGAAGGCTTCGAAAAATATATGAATAAGGTCGCCCAAAAATTATGAACGGTCAGGTATAAACCAAATAAAGAATGATAAGCTAAAAGCCAAGATATTGCAAAACATAGCTCACGACAAATGCATCCAGAAAACACTCAAAATACTTATCGGAGAACTCAAATCACCAAAACTATAATAGAAAATCTACATTTGCACAACAATAAATCATAGAACAATAATGAAAGATCATCTGTAACAGACAAAACCCAAAGAGAAGGAGTTCTCTCAACACCAATGCATACCTAGTGCCGTGAACGAAAACACACAAAAAACACAATATTATTTCAACCAAAACTATATCAAACCCATATAAAGCAAGGTCTATTTCCCAAATATATTTTTCTGAAACTATAATAAACTTTTACAAAAGAAATATTTTCTACCCAGCTCCCAGAAAACATTTGCAGACACGGAGCATACACAGATCCAACAAAAGAAACTAAAAATACAAAGGACAAATGATTCCAACCTGCAACCTGTGTGATGGAAGATAGTTGAAGTAGAGCTCCAAAATCCAAAAGCCAAACCAATAATAACTCGAGCAATCCAAAGCCAAAACCAAGAATAAAAAATGCAGAAACTTCTCAGAGATTTCAACCCGAGAACACATTTGAAAAAACAAATAAAAAGCCATTCAAAACTCTAAAACCCTAGCCTCTACGAGAACCAATCAAAATATTCTATTATGGAGTATATTTTACCAACCACCATATATTATAATTTTTATCTCTCATTTTGAATTCACCCAGTGAGAATAAAGGGTAGGTAGAATAAATATAAAACATGTTTATATAAAATCAAGTGGGGAAATTATTATTTTTATCCGAAGGTATTTATACACCCCAACTATAAACAAAGGTCAAGCTATATAACTAAATCATAAGCCATAAATTAAGTAATCCAAATGGAAATTATTAAATAAATAACTCAAGCTCATAAAATGATTAAATAACCAAATAAAATATTAAACATTAAATAAATAAATTAAACCATCAACAACATATAGTCATAAATAAATAATTAAATAATTAAATATAAAATAAAAGATCAAACCTCGATAAGGATTAAATGATAGATATTAATTAAATCTTAAACATCATAAAATAAATAAACATTAATCATCAAATAATTAAATATTCAAAAGTCCATAATTCAATAAATTAAATTAAACATTAGCAACCATATAATCTCACACCAATTAATTAAATAAATCAACCATATCTAGTATACTCACAAGCCACAACTCACTAAATGACATGGCAAGTTACGCCAGGACGTTGACGACTCATGGTGAACAACTTAGACCTAGAGTATCTGTAGGGAACTCATGTCATCTCCGGACCACATGTCATTGGGATTTAATGACACCCTCAGACCTATGGAGCCAAGTGGAGTCGGTGTCTGGTACCTGCAAATACTGCAATCACACTTGGCAGCGATACAACATATGCATATATCTCATAACATGCAAGTGATAGGGAGTCACAACGGCACATCTTGCTCGCAGTGAGTGATGTGACATCGTACCTCTCACGAAGGCATTCATACAATAATAAAAAAAACATCGCATAAACATCTCATCATATGTAATCATGAAATAGGGTTAGTGTAATCGTAACAACATCAAATCCTTGATCAATATAAATCATCAATAATCCATCAACATAGTAATGCATATAGAATCTATCAAGCATATATGATCCATCAAACACATATATCCATCAAATCACATGATCAATAATGATAGCATCATCATCCATATAAACCATCAAAATAACATATGTCCAAATAATGTCTAAGATCATAATGAGTATTGAAACACATGTATAATCATAATCCAAAACATCATAAAGAGTTTAGATAAGTCTATCATGCATGAAATAAAAGTCAAGTCAAGGAGGGACACTACATTGCACCAAAAAGATGTGATTGTATTTGTTGTCTTAAAACTACAATCAACTCTTAAATTATTGCAAATTTTGTTTCACAACTCAGTTTGAATCATTTAGCTCATAAATAATTTATATAAAGGTTTGAGGTTTCAATCTTTGCCTGAAGGAAAACCAAAGTTTTCACAACTACAAGAAATTTGAAGTTGATAAACACAATTAAATAACTTGAACTAACATGAAATTCCTCACACTACAAAGCATAAATGAGACAAAAATAAAGGATTCGGAATAAATCACAATATTTCATCAATCACCCACATGATAATGAAGAGAGAAAAACACGACTTTGAAGGAGAACCTGTTGTATTTTTTTTATATTATTATTATTATTATTTTTTTCAAAGAACTTCATTTCGAATATTTATCAATTAAAGCAATGCATTAATTAATTACTTTATCAAACAAAAGGTGTTTTAATTGAATTTTGTTTATATTTGGATTTCAATTTCTAAACCTTTTAGGCTTTATACTGAACTTAAAGCTAGGAGGGCCATTTTTGACTTTCCAGACCTGAAAGTAAAAATGGTTAACATTAGGATCTACTCATTTGCATCCATAACTTTCAAAGAGCAAGGCACGAAGCAGAGAATATAGCGAGATGGTGGAGAAATTCCATAGGTTCAAACAAGTGCGGAGGCATTAGCGACCAGAGGAGTACGAAGAGCTGGTAAGTACAACCCCAATTTCCTTTTGTTGTGCATTTATTGCATCATTAATAGGGTAGAAAATGTAGTTTGCCAAAATGGCAGTAGAACTAGGTTTTGCTAAAACTGCATATAGGGTAGTTTAGGGGGTGTATATAGTGTGATAACGTGTTTAGGGTAGGTAGTAGCTCATCTATGGTTCTTAGTGAATTTGTGCGATGTAAAACTATGTATGTGGTTTTGTGACATGTTTGTGGTTTAGGAGCATGTGTATGGTCAATGTCAATGCATATAAGATTAATGTCATGTATATGCAATGTAAAACTGTCTATGTGGATTATAGATGTGTGTATGATAAATATAAGCGCATATATGGTTAAAGTGTAATTCAAAGGCTAGGTAAGTTGTAGATGTGATAAATAATTGTAGCGGATAGGATGACCAACCAAATTGATAGAATCCAACAGTTGCCCCAGTAGTATAGATTGAGTAGTAATTGATGAAGCTAATAAAGCTATGAGATAGGATGAAGCTAATAAAGCTTGATAGGACTCAAGTAAGCTGATAAAGTTGATGCTGATGCGATTGAATTTATCATTGTAATATGCTTTAGTGCCTTTGGATTCACAAGAGAGATTCCCAAACACACAAAGATTGAGACCCCAACTGACCGAGGATCATCATGTAAAAGTAGGATTGCTAGGACTATGGTACACAACATTCATGTTTGAGATTAAGGAAAACTTAAGATTGATTTTTCTGTTGGCTAAGCGGTGGTACATCGAGACGAGCTCCTTCCACCTACCCACAAGAGAGATGTATATTTCTCTTGAGTATGTCTATCAGATTCTATGTCTTCCAATTCACAGGGAGCTAGTTATTTATGTTAGGGATGGCGATGCAGATGCTCTACGTTGAGTATTCGATGATGATGATCTTCAGATCTGAGGTAGATATGTCGGTTGGGAAGATATGGTTGATTCTATTGCAATGCTACCAACACTTATGGGTGGGGTTATTAGTGAAGAAGGGGGAAAATGAGCAAGGCAAGATAAATGATAATATTCAAATAAAACACATAAAACATAAAATGACTATTTATACCTTGCCAATCTTTACCTTCTCCTTCGGATTGAGCCTTTGATGAAGCCAAGGATGCGCCCCTCCTTGACTTGATTGGATTGGCTCCCTTGTTGAATGTGGATGGCTCTCCAGGATTGTGCACAAGATGATGAGATGAAATGGATGAGAGATTGGGATAAGTGATGGATAAATGGAAATTTGAGTAGAGTTTGGGTGCTATGGGTGATTTCTTAAACTCAATTGGACAACATAAACTTAGATAACTTGGAGATGTCAAATGAAGGAGTGGAGCCTCCAATTTATAGGAGAAGAAGGGAGGAAATGAAGGGCTAGGATTGATCCAAGATGGAGGGTCAGGATTGCATGTGAGCCCACACATGGCCCAAGAGGAGATGACAAGACAAGTGTGGAGTCCAAGAGATATGCCTTAAAAGCATTCCTTGTCTCCACACTCCTCAAGGTTCATTGGGAAGGCTTCCCAATGCACCTAGGGAAGAGAAAGGAATAAAATATTCCTTGGGAGATGGGGATGAGGAATTAAAAATTCCTCAAAAAGAATAATCATAGGGATTGGAGGAATAAAAAGGAATTTAAAATTCCTTGGAGGAAGAGATGTCTAGAGGAATGTGAGAGTTTTGAAAATCTCACATTCACCTAGAAAATGAGCATTTAAGGAGGGTGGTTGGATGGAAGAGACAAGGAGTTGACTTTGTGGCTAATCATGAGGATTAGCCACTAGCAACTCATTAGGAGACGGATTAGAAGAATGATTAGGTGGGACTAGGGAAAAATGGGATTTGTAGGAGGATTTGACTAGGAGAGAGAATGAGTGGAGGGAATTAAAAATTAGAAGAATAATGATAAGTGTGATTAGGGGGCTTCTAGAAGAATTCATTAGGTTACTGACGGATTAGGAAAAGGTGATTTGTAGGAATCACCTAGATCAATTAATTAATTGACATTAATTAATTAAAGGGGGGATTTGGAGAGAATTAATTTTAGTGATTTTTGGAAGAATAAAGCTAAATTGTTTTATTAAATAAATCAATCACTAGACTATAGTGACAATATTATTTATATTTAATTAATATTGAGAAACTATAGGGATTGGCATAATTAATAAATTAATTATGCGAGGAAACTAAATTAATTATTTAGAATAATTAATTTAAGTGTCTACATTTTGCCCCTCTTTTATCCAGTGGCAAAATTGGCGATGAGTAAAAGATAGAAGAAAAAAGATGCCCCAGCATAAAACGCTGGTGGTGTATGCACCCTTGAGAATTTTTTTGGATTTTTTTTTTTTTGGAAAATTGACGGAAAATTCTCAAAAAGGAGAATGAGAAGGGGTGACAAGCGAACAAGAAAGAAAGATAGAGGGGATTGAGAAAATAGAAGAGGAGATAGAAGGAGGGAGAACACAGAGGGAATGGGCCCACAAGAGGGTCTATATAAGCTACACAGGGCCCAATGAAGGTTCATTGTTACACATAAGTATTGGAGCATCCTAAAGCCTAAAAGAAGAGAAGAAGGGATGGATCGCATTCCCACACGTGAGCATCGCGCCGAGAGGATCCGACAGTACGAGAGACTCGGGGGCTATGGACCACCGGTATGTACGACTAACCTCCTCTATGATTTTGTAGATTTAGGCTAGAATTAGGGCTTAGAATAGGCTAAAGAGTCTAGCGAGGCAGACACGTTGATCGTCATTTCGACGCGTGCGCCTCTAGGATAGCGCAAGCACTCACGAGTCGAAGGGGATAACTAGGGTTCCGAGGTGAGCACTCGCGTTTGGTGCGGGCATTCGCACTAGGGATAGTTAGGGTTAGGTCGGGGAGGGAGAAGGGGTATCGCAGTGCGGGTGCTCACGCTAGGGTAGATTAGGATTAGGTCGGGGAGGGAGAAAAAGGTAGCGCGACGCGTGTGCTCGCGCTAGGGTAGATTAGGATTAGGTTGGGGAGGGAGAAAAGGGTAGTGCGACGCGTGCGCTCACGCTAGTTCGGTCAAGGGGTCCCATGTGGAGGTATGTCAGCGTGTGTATTTGTAGAATGGCGCGAGCGCCATGGGTTTGGCGCGAGCATTGAGTAAATCAGCGCGTGCACTAGGGAAGAAAGGGATTGGAAAATAGGTTTTGAATTTTGGCTTGGGGTAAGTCACAGGTGCATCAGGGGATAGGATAGGGCTTAAGGATATGAGATGATGAATTGTATTGCTTGGATGCAGGCGGATTTGGGACCATTGGCATTGAGGGAGAACTGGCCGACGACCATGAGACTATATCGATAGTTACAGTCAGATGAGTTGGAGATCCTAGCTGCTGTGGGATTGCATTTCGTCGGTCGGTGGCTGAGGATTCGATCTCATACTGCGATGATGACAACCTTGGTAGAGAGATGGGACAGTAGGTATAACACCTTCTACCTACCTACCGGCGAGGCAACAATGATCTTACTAGATGTATGGAGGATCTTGAAGATCCCCATTCACGGTGTCGTCTCAGAGTACCCGATTAGATGCGACAGATTTTTACCTCCCGAAGGTTTGTGAGTTTGAGGCACTGTCGATGCTGGACAGGAGTAGGATGCATTTGGGCAGGGTGATGGGTATCTGACACATTCCTCATCTAGTACTTGTGATATGTGGGTTTCTGAGCAGATGAATCATGCCTGATCTTGGAGGACATGGGTTTCCCGTTGGATGGAGCATATGTGTTTATTACATGATTCATGATTGTGCATAGTATGCTTGGGGAGCCGCAATGTTGGCTCATTTGTACCATTATATGCATCTTGTGGTGTACCAGGAGTATGTCAGCTTATGTGCAGGAGTTACACTTCTTCATATATGGGCTTGGGAGCATATTGCAGTTACACGACCACTAGGTGTACAGGATAGGCGGTCTTGACGACCATATATAGACAGGTACAAGGGCTTGTTACATTATACATGGATAGGATCGATATGGTTTTGGCGCTGCATTTTTTACGAGCTTTTGTAGTTCACATGGTGACCATTTTTGGACAGTGAGATATGGAGGGGGGACTGACAGCTGCGCTGGGCCGGAGTGGAGATGTGGCTATTTGGTAGGTCTGTATATATTATGAAGTATTATGCCCCTTATAGGGTAGCGAAACAGTTCGGCCTCATCCAGGACATAGTGGGAAAAATATTGTTGTATCCTTGGATGACACGAGAGGTGAGTTTTTGGGGCCCGATAGTGAGTCCATTGGAGGGTAGGACCAGTTTCCAGATGATGCCATATTTGGTTTGGGATGAGCGCCTTGGAGCGGGAGAGGATCCAGGGACCACTGGAGGATACAGGAGCTGGTGGGAGGGACATTTTACAGTGTGCCTTACCAACCCTGGAGTTTTGGAGGATGATGAGTTGCAACCGACAGTAGATGAGGTAGTTGATGGTGAGAATGATGCACTTGGTGACAGGGTTGTGGTAGGAGCAGGGAGAGGTGTCGACGAACAATAGAGGGGGGTTAGGGTGGTATGGAGGAGAGAGCTTGGGGTGGGACAAAGACAGGAAAGAGCACCACCATTAAGGGAGACAACTGAGGGAGGGGATGGTGGGGTAGAGGAGGTTGTCCCTATGGACATTCCAGAGGCACAAGTATAGGGTGCAGGGCCAAGGGATGGGGGAGGAGTGTCACGGGCTGATTTTGACAGACTCCAACAACAAAGAGACACCACTCGGGTGAGGCTATACTCGCTCGAGGATGAGTTACAGATAGAGAGAGCTGGGAGGCAGAGCCTGGAGGCAGAGGTGGAGCGGTTGCGGTGGGAGATATCATACTTGACAAAGAGCCTCCATACAACGAGGACAAAGGTAGATGATCTGAGGGGGGACAGGGAGGAGTCTGAGCGGATGTTAGAGGATGCACGGTCAGGGATTGCTATTGGCGCCTTACAGGATGTCCTCTTCCATCAGGATGATGAGCTAGAGGAGTTGTGGGGCCAAGTACAAAGGGCAGAGGTAGATGCTACACGCCTGTGGGGGGAGAGAGATGCGACACGTCAGATGTTGGTCACCGTAGGGCTTACATAGATGTATTTTGATATGATGCAGCAGAGAGAGAGAGGGTAGAGAGGGAAGGTCGGGAGGCAGCCTACTATAGGGGATTATACCATAGAGTGACACCTGTCGAGCAGCGAGCAACCTCGTACACTAAGAGTGTTCGATCTCACAAGACACACAGCCAGCAGCCCACACAGAGCCAGCAGACGAGTAGATCGATGGGTTTTAGGCCACCTAGAGCAGAGAGAGTAGGAGGATCCAGGGCAGGAGGTGATGAGGAGGGGGCTGGGGAGACAGGTGGAGAGAGATAGCTCCATTTTGGCTTATGTGTTATATTTTGACCCTTCGAGGTGATCATTGTACTATGATAGACATTCATTATTTGAGCTTATATATATGATTTTTGGCGATGGTGATACATGTATCTTATTATGATGGACTCTATTTATTACTTTATGATGTGATGCATGGATGATGATTATGGATGTATTGTGGTGACCTATTTGTTACTACTTACTAAGTTGCCATTAGTTTTATGTCCAAAGTTATTCTATATACTCTAGTCGGTTACTACTACCGAAATATTCAGTCGGTAAGCTCAAAGCAGTTGGTTATAGAAGAAAGTAGTCACAGAGCCTAGTATACACCGAGCTATCTACCGAGCAACAAAAATGATACACCGAGCTAATATACACCGAGTGAAATGTGTTACCAGATTCATTGAACCTAGACACACATGGGAAACATGTTACAAGATCGAGGAACAGAACCGTTATCACATTAGAAATTGCACTTAAAGATTTTGTATGATTTTGAGGTCATCTATCCAATGAAATATCTTGTATGGTTATTCATTCAATAAATCATGTTTGTAAGATCGAAGTAATGAATAGATCACCGGCATAAGAGATCTATTTATACAACATGAATTAAGGATCAGATATAGGGATATATGAAGCAAGACATGTGTAATATATAAGAAAGCACTATGTATTGTGACTGTCAGAGACACAGAGGTCACCGAGAAGGATTTCAGAGAATAGTCAAGGAACAAAGTAAACAGAAGGGTTTATCGAGTTACTTTATGAATTACCAAGGTATGCTATAAGCAAGGTAATCTCATTTTGAGCACATAGAATCTGCTATAACATTTCAGATGTGAAGTTGCAGATATTTGTAAAGATTTTATTGTAATATTTTGAGTTGTAAGAGAAACCTTTGACATGGTAAAAGACTCTAACAAAGTCTATAAATTGTAAAGCCTTTAACTAGGTGCAACATTTAGAATAAGTGTTGTAAAATCCTTTAGCAAGGTAGATCTAACGATCTTGATACTCCTAACAGGGTAAGCTATCATAAATAGCTAAACATGTAGCTCTAACCGAGCACCCTTTATTATTGCAGTAGTGAAGTTGTGGGTGCCATCCCCACCACAGTTTTTCTCTCTAACCAAGAGTTTCTGCGTAACCAAAATATATGTGTTATGGAGTGAATCATGTATGATTGTTATCTATTTGTTTTAGCATTATATTATGTTTCAGCAATATTCAATTTATGCATAACAGTAAATTTATTGTTGAAGAAAGGATTTGAAGTACTGATTCACCCCTCCCCTCTCAGTACATTAGCTTTCCATATTGGGCCTAACACTATTTGTGATGCAAGATGGATGCTTATATATCTATGCTTATGATGTGTTACTGACATGTTCATGGATGCAGGATGGATGCATGTGCATGTGTGTATGATATATTGTGGATGCAGAAAGAGTGATTATGTGAGTGCACATGTTTTTGAGATGTTTTGATGTGTATATATGTTGTATATGAGGATGTTTAATGTATAATGGATATGATGATGTGAGAAAGTGAATATGTAATGTAATAATAAATGTGGATGCAAATGATTAATGATAAATAATAAATTAGTCTAAATGAGTAATAAATGCAATCTAAATGAGGAATGAATGATAATGTAATGCCACCTACACAGATAATGTAATGTAAATGATTAACTCTATGCAAAATAATGTGGTCTAAATGAATGATGAAATGAATGAATAATACAATGTAAATGCAAGATGGACAATGAATGTAATCTAAGCGAATGATTGTAATATAAATGGATAATGTCATCTAATATGAATGGATAATATAACCTAAATGACGTATGCAAGATGGGTGTAGGATGCAATGCAATCTAAGTGGTTAATGCTTGTGAAAATGATTAATCGGTAATGTAATCTAAGTGAATAATGTAATTTAAATGAGTAGATAATGCAATCTAGATGAATAATGAAATGAATGATTCCACCTAAGTAGATAATGGAATGAATGGATAACGCAATGTAAATGAGTATTGGAAAATATTTTTGTGAATATGCTTGTAATAATACAATGATCTTGGATAAAAAATAGAAGAGTAGGAGGGAAAAATTGAAGACTCCACGAGATTATTAGATGGGGAGAATTAGGAATTTACAGAATGATGGGGAGAGCTGTGCACAAAAGATGTGGAGAGCCAACCTAGTTTAATATTGCCCTAGGTAACCTGCACCACTAATTATAGGAACCCAGATGCCATGAGAAACCCAAGGCATGGACTGACTCACACTCAAGTAGGAATTCCTTACACACAGCTATGTAAGTGTTGAAGAACACTGGTACAAAGTTGTGGGTATGCACAAGGAAACCCTCAAACACACCAATACCTGTTGTACATGAGAAGGTAAGTGTTGATAAACACTAGTACTAGGTCACCGATTCATACAAGAGATATCCAAAATACGCCATGCCATGAAAATATGCCCCAGTATTCATCTATTGTAAACATACCCAGATATGGAAGATCCACACAGTCGTAGATAGATGCAAGTCAAAATGAAAATCCAAGAAATCAAACAAGTCACCCATGCATGACCAATTAATGTCTCTTGCTAAGAGTAGGATTAGGATGAAGGATTAAACTGCCAAGCGAGGGAAGGATTCATCCCTAGGGCAACATATAGGGTGGGTGGATTTGGACTAGGCAATTGACCATATGACCTTGAAGACTAACTTGTGGACTAAGGACTGACCTCAAGACTTGATGAATCTCACACAAAGGCACAAGCTCAGAAAACGCGATCCAAAAGCTCAGTTTGATGGGACAATCTTTATCCACGATTTAGGCAAAGACTCATCATCACACGTGTGGTTATTCTGGCGGGAGTGGAGGAACGTCGTGTTGGGTGAATTGGATAGTGAGGATGATGGATATGAGGTGATGGAGTGCTGACTTGATAGACGATGGGTTTAGATTATTTACCTCAGTGCCTGCATGCAGGTTTTCACCAAGGTACTTACCCATAGCACCACAAAGTTGTTTTCACTAATGGATGAATTGATTTAAATCTTTACTTCTTTTTTTTATTTTTTTTTTATTTTTTTGAGAATTGACGACCTTCGGAGGACTAGGCATAGAATCTCTTTAGGTGCATGATGCTCATTGGATCATCCAAAGGATCTCCTTTAGGAGTAGCCAACTGATATGCCCCTAATCCATACTTTGTCGTGATCACATATGGTCCAAGCCAATTAGGCTCAAACTTGTCTTTCTTCTCTCTTTCTTGAAGGTTTCTCTGATTTTCCATGAGGAGGAGATCACCAATTTCAAATTCCCGGGTTCGGACCTTCTTGTGATAACTCAAGCATAGGCGATTTTGATATACTTGGAGATGGTTTAAGTCCTTGAGGTTCCTTTCATCCAATAGTTCTAGCTCTTGTAGTCTGGAAACTCTGTATTCCTCATCTGGGAGGATATCCTGCAACGACACCCTTAGAGAGGGGATGTCGATCTCAAGAGGGAGGATGACTTCAAAGCCAAAGACAAGGGAATATGGGGTGGTGCCTATGGGTGTGCGGATGGAGGTGCGGTAAGCCCACAGAGCAGGGTGGAGTTGGAGGTGCCAATCATGGCTAGCTTCATTGACTGTCTTTTTGAGGATTTTGATTAAGGCTTTGTTAGAAGCCTCATCTTGACTGTTACCTTGTGGGTAATATGGGGTGGAGAAGCAATGTTGGATGTTGAATTTCTAACAAAGCTCTTTAACATCCTAATTTTTGAATGGTCTACCATTATCTGTGATGATGACTTTGGGGATTCCATATCGACAGATTAAATAGTTCAAGATGAATTTGGAGATCTGTTTACCAGTGGTGAAGGTAAGGGGAATAGCCTCCACCCACTTGGTGAAGTATTCAGTGGAAGTGATAATGAATTTGTGGCCATTGGAGGATGTAGGGTGGATTTTCCCAATGAGATTGAGCCTCCACTGTGAGAAGAAACAGGGTGTAATGAACAGTTGCAATTCTTGTAATGGTGCATGGATCTTGTCGCCATGTTTCTGGCAAGGGATACATTTATTCACATAATTATATGCATCTACTTCCATTGTAGGCCAGTAATATCCCATTCACAAGAGCTTTTTAGCCAAAGTGATCCCACTTGAGTGTGCCCCACAGATACCTTCATGCACTTCACATAGTGCCAATTCAGCCTCTTGTTTGTCTAAACACCTTAGGAGGGAACCATTGAAATGCCTTCTAAACAAGGTGTTTCCAAGGATAGTGTAACAAGCACATCGACAGATGAAGGTTTGTTGTTGGGTTTTGGTAAGGTGTGGGGGAATGGTGTTGTCTCTTAAGTAAGTGAAGGTCTCTTGATACCAGGGGGATTCGGGACCAACGAGTACACACACCATTTTAGATTCTTGTAAATCGTATGCCGATATGAATAATTGCTCCAGGAACTCACACTTCTAACTATGTGTCAACATCTGAAGGAGGGAGCCAATGGTGGCCATTGCATCTGCAACTCTGTTGTTTGTTCGTGGAATATGATCAAACTTGACTGTTGTGAAATATTGCTTAATATCTTCAACCATACTACGATAGGGAAGAATCTTGTCATCTTTTGTTTGATATTCATCATTGAATTTTTTAATGACAAGTTGGGATTCACCATAAACATGTAATTCCAATATCTTCCATTGGATAGCCAAGCGTAGTCCACTAATCAGTGCCTCATATTCTACGATGTTGTTGGTACATGCAAAGGCTATCTCATATGATTTTGGGATGCAATCTCCTTGAGGTGTGATCAACAATTTTCCTGCCCCCAATCCATTTTGGGTGCAAGAGCCATCAAAGTACAACTGCCATGTGGATGATGTGGTGACAATCATTATGAATTCGTCTGACAATTCTGTAAGGATTAGATGGTCACCTGGAAGTGGAGCGTCAGCCAGTTGGTCTGCAATTACCTGTCCTTTGATTGTTTTTTTTTCCACATATTCAATGTCAAACTCACTTAGCAACATGACCCATTCAGCAGTCCTACCAGTGAGGGAAGCTTTTGACAAGAGACATTTGAGAGGGTGAATCTTAGCAATCAGTTTTGTTTTGTTGTTGAGCATGTAGTGCGGGATTTTTTGTGTACTAAAGACAAGTGCTAAGCACGCTCTTTCAATGGTGGTATAATTAATCTCATACCCTATAAGTGTTTGACTAATGTAGTATATAGCATGCTCCTTTCCCTGATCATCTGTCTGTGTCAATAATGCCCCCAATGCCACTATAGTAGCAGATATATACAAAAGAAGAGTCTTTACAAGGGTAGGAGGCATAAGAACTAGAGGTGATGCCATATATTCTTTGAGTTTTTTAAAATCTTTTTGACATAGGCAGTCCCATTTGAATTTTGTGTCTTTGCGCAACAGGTGTGCAAATGTATGGCATTTATCTGCAAGCTACGAGATGAAGCGCCTAATAGATTGGAGTTTCCCTTGGAGGTAGCACAACTGTCTAAGGTTCTTTGGGGGAGGCATTTCCATGATAGCTTTCACCTTTGCAGGATCAACCTCGATGCCTCTGCGAGAAATAATGAAACCTAGTAGTTTCCCCGATGTGACACCAAAGACACACTTCTTAGGATTGAGGCACAGTTTGTATTTTTCCAATCTTTCAAAGATCTACCTTAAGATAGGGATGTGCTCATGTCTTGTCTTTGATTTGCCTACAAGATCGTCCACATAGTCCTCCATGATTTTGTGCAAGAGGTCATGAAAAATTATTGTCATTGCACGTTGATATGTAGCTCTGACATTTTTGAGACCAAAAGGCATGACTCGGTAACAGAAAGTCCCCCATGGTGTTGTGAATGCAGTTTTGTGTTGATCTTCCTCTGCGATTCTGATCTGATTATATCCATAAAATTTGTCCATAAGTGATAGAATTTCATGTCCCACTGTTAGATCTACAATCATGTCTATGTTGGGGAGCGGGAAATCATCCTTAGGGAAAGCCTTGTTTAGATCTTGAAATTCAATACAGATGTGGATGCCCCCAACGGGTTTGCTGATAGGTACAATGTTGGATACCCGTTCGGGATAGTCTATTGGTTTGATGAATCCTGTATCCAACATTTTTTGAAGTTCTTCCTTAACCAGGAGTGCAATGTGTGGGTGTATTTTGCGCAACTTCTACTTTATTGGTTTTGCATTTGGACAAACATCAAGATTATGAACCACCAAGTCAGGATCTAGACCTCACATATCAATATAGGACCAAGCGAAGTTGATTTTTATCTCTGTGAGGAAATTGATGAAGACATGTCTCTCTTGATCTATTAGGGACTTGGCGATGAGCACATTCTTTGGGGTATCTTCGGTGCCCATATTGATAGTATCTGTCTCCTCTATTAACAAGTTTGACCTGTCCTATGGAAGATGACCAATGGTAGGGAGGTCAAGTCCCTAATCCTCAAGTGCCTTTTCCAGGTTTTCACTTTATGATATTCCCTTTGTTTTTATTTTTTTTCATCCAAAGGTACCTCAGAGAGGTTTTCACCCAAGGAATCATGATTTTTATTTTTATTATCTTTTTTGTGACTAAGGGCACTGACCTGACTACCAAAGCATCCCTTTTCATGCAGTTGAATCCCATGCACTCTATTGTAGTCTTCCAAATTACGCATAGTTAGGAGAGTTATCAGAGCGTTATCATCGACACAAACGTCTAAAGTGGATTTGTCTCGTTGGCCCCAGTCTATAAGTTCAGGATGGACAAGTTGTAGCTCATGCAGAATGGGAGGGGTTATGGGAGTGATGGTGTTGATGTGGGTGTCAAAGAAAATTTCATCTTCGTATTCAAAAGGCATTTCATGGAACTCCTCTTCATCGAAGTCTTCGACATCCAAAGAAGGAATTGAAGGGGCACCAGTGATAGTGATCTTAGGCACTGGAGTATACCCCAAGCCCATGTTATACTTATATGAGATAGGATCTATTGGTGCTTTTATTCATTTCTCCTCTAGTCCCAAGCAGTGTGCTTTGTAACCCATCTTTTCTACTATAACCAATGCTTTTGGATACATTTTCTTAGGTATTTTTGTTGGGTCTTCATCTTCTTCCTGATACAACCATGAAGACACATATGTCTCAAGACTCTCCTTGTCAAGTGGACCCCATTGTTGAAAGGTGGTATCCTTGCATTGTATAACAAGTTTTTAATCTTTTTTTATTTCTTTTGGTTTACCTAATGACTTGGGAGATACGGGGAGATTGCCTATTAATAAGACATCCTCGAGTTTGTATTCTCCGCAACCATTATCTAGGATCTTGATATTGGGCTCTGCTTGGGATGAGGTGGATGCAACGTTTGATGTGTCAGATGGAGGAGTTGGAGAGGGTCTATTTAATGGGAAATGATATGGATTCTTCCCCTCTAAGAGCTTGCAATATTGAAAGGGTTGTGGATCACCTTTGATATTGATCTCTCTTCCATTGAAGGGGAATTTGATGCATTGATGATAAGTGGAAGGGCCTGCCTGAAGGGAATGAATCCATAGTCATCCAAGGAGGATATTATAAGGGAGATCAAGATCCAGGACTTTTCAAGGGGTCTCAATAGGGCCCACTTGTAGAGGCAAGGTGATCATGCCTTTAGAAACTCTTTATGCATCATCATATGCTTTTATTGTGATTCTTCCTGATCTATCCACTAGGTCCTCAGAAAGCCCCTATTGTTTTATTAACTTATATGTACACAGATTGAGTCTGCATCCACCGTCTATCAAGATACCTTTAACCTTGTGCTTCTGGATAAGGGCTTTGATGTGCAAAGGTTTATTATGGTCTTCATCTGCAGGAGCGTCATTGGAAGTAAACACAAGGTGTTACTGGGTGGTAAGGTTTCCAATGAGAGATTGAAATTGGGTAGCATTGATATTTTCAGTAATACGAGACTCAAGGAGGGCTTGTTCCAAAATCTCCTTGTGGACAGGGGAAGTCTTGAGAAGTTCTAGGATGGAGATCTATGCAGGGGTCTTTCCAAGATGGTCAAGGAGGTCATATCGACGGGTGAAAGACATGGGGGGAGGGTTTGGTGGGGGAGGGGCTCCTTGGACAGTTTACTCTCCCACGACAAGTAGTTACATTACAGTCATTCCGAGAAGAGGGAGGTGTGGCGTCTTGAATGACTATCTTGGAGGGATTAGGTCGACTTTCAGGCTGGGATGGAGTAGGACCACCTTGGATAGTGATCCTAGGTCTATTTTGGGCCAGGGGATGATTAGCTCCTTGTATAGTTATGACATTGACATGAGTATCTGCAGGCTTGATGCAACCCACTAAGGAGTCAAAACCTGTTATGTGGTTGGTATAATCATAGTTCATAGTGTTAGATGATGAGCCTTTACCTTTATCATGTTTTGGGAAGTGTTCGTGGTACATTTTGAGTTTGTCATTGTTGTTACCAGGTTTTGAAGTTGCTACCTCAATATCACCTCTATCACTAAGATCTTGTATGTAGATTTTAAGTTGCATACACTTTCGTGTATCATGCCCATTGATACGATGATACTCACAATACTCATTCTCATTATACCACCTAGGTTTGGGTTGATTGGGGTTGAACGAGCGAGTTATTGAGAAGACCACTGTGCTTGCTTGGACAAGCTTTTTAAACACAACTTCAATGGGCTCGACAAGAGGAGTAAAGTCTCTTGGAGTCTTGTTATTGGATCGGGGTGGTCGCCCCTGGACTGAGACATTGTTAGGGGGTTTTTGAGATTGATTTTGATTATTTTAATTGTTAAATTGGCGATTGGTGGTGGTGGGATTTGGAGGAGCGGCCACGGTTTAGACCTGTTTTGCATCAATCACACCATCATTGACTACATTCTTGTTTTTGGACCAAAATTTTGGTTTATCATTATGGTAAGAGGAAGAATTTTGACTTGATTTTTGGTCATGTTTTAAGGTTCCTTCCTCTAACAAGACATTTTCAAGAGCTAGGCCCTTGTTAGTCAATTTTTGGAAAGATTTGATACATTGAGATGTCAAAGGTCTTGATATTTCAGGAACTAGATTCTTTTGAAATAATTCAATTTGATGTTGTTCTAGCATGTCCCACTGGAATTTCTTGATAAGATGTCACCATCTTTGCAAGAAGTTAGTGAAAGTCTCTCTAGGCCTTTGTTTCTTGTTACAAAGGTCCATCATGGAAACATCATTGGAAATGTTGTAGGCATAGTGAGCAACAAACTTTTCTGCTAAGTCCAAGAAGGAGGTGATAGAACCTCGAGGTAAGGATGAGAACCATGCAAGAGCATCTCCCGTGAGACTCTTAGGGAAGAGTCTTTAAAGGTACAAGTCACTATAGGAAACTTCTTGACATAAGATGTGAAACTCACGAACATGGTCTCGGGGGTCCCCTTTGCCTTCATACTTCATGAAATTAGGCATATCAAACCCTGGTGGGTATGGTGCAATTGATATAGACGGGTAATAATGACAAGGACAAAATTCCTCAAATGAGTAAGGTTTTCTTTTGTTAGTCCCTTCCTTCATGTTTTTAATAATGTTTTTCATGTCCTGGATTTCTTTAATGAGGTCTTGTTGTGTATTTTGGACATGATGAATTGTGTTTGCCCCTAGAATTGGATGAGTCATGGAAGGTGGACCACCACCACCAATGTATTGGTATGATGAGGAAGCGGTAATGTGAGATGTGACGACCGATGTCACGAGGACTTGAGTGACAATAGGTTGCGACCTGCAAATTGTTGTGACAGGACGAAGTGAAGCTCGAATGAAGTTAGCGACGTTGTTGATAGGAATGGAGGATTGTGGAATAGAAACGTATGGTCGGGTAGAAGAAGATGGGATAGAAGCATGTTGGAGAATAAATGCGATCAGATTTGATATTGGCATATATGCTAAGAAGGAAGAAGGCGGAATGGAGACCACAGGGACAGATGTCGTAGGTGCAATTGATTGGGGTTGAATGATGGGCTGGGGCACAATTGATTGAGGTTGAAGAATGGGTGTGAGGATATGAGTAGGAGGAAGCTCTCCTTGTGATTGTTGATCAAGAATGGATCTATCAAAATCGGGGGGATGGCGAGCTCCATTTTCAATAAGAGTTTTTAGAAGAGCAATAGGATTATGTCAGATAAATTTATCCATCATTTCTTGATTATAAGAGTCTTCTAAAAATGTTTGCACTTCTGGGGAGAGTTCATCTTGATCAACCATATTAGGGTCCTCTTGTGGTTGATTTTGGATGTTGGGTTGCACACTTTGTGTAAGATGTTATGTAGGGTCTTGATATAGGACACTAATGTCCGACATGCCATATTGTTGTTAGGCCATATTTTTCTTTTGAGATCGAGTTGTGACCATACAAGAATAGCCTTAGAAAGATTGATTAGAAGAAAAACTATTTGATGAAAGGACTTAGTAGAGATCTTGGATTTTGGATTTAATTTGGATTTGATGAAATTGGATTTGATTGATTGGTAAAGTCCTTGGATTAGGACACAAGATTGATTAAGATTGCACCTTAGTCCTTGAATAAGGATTTTAGGTGGGAGATGTTGATGAAACCACAAGCAAGGTAATGACCAAGTTGGGTAAAATTTAGACCTTAGGATAATGACCAAAGTATTTGTTCTACTAAGGATTGACTAATGATCCTAATCAAAGTAAAGACATGAGATAAGAGTCTTGATCGACTCAAAGGATGGGGTGAAGGTGCTTGGAGAGGATTCTTCTTCAAGCACAAGGCCAAATGATTGATTGATTAGAGATGAGGTCTAAATAAAACTTCACAAGGCATAAAACCTTAACGTGAGGTTAATTGGATTAAAGGATTATTTGATTGAGGACGTTTGATTTGTTGATCGAGGTTAAATAAAACTTCTTCTTCTTGATTGGTTGATCGATTGAATTCTTGGGATGCTTATACAAATTGGGCTTATGAAACACGAGGGTGGCAGAGTTCTGACGTAGTTTGAAGACTTGTGTTTGGAAGATTTGAGTTTGTTATGAGTTGGACTTTGACTAATGTTGGTTCAAAATTTTTGTATTACTAGGACATGACTTGGGTATGACTTGAATATGATGTGGAATACACTTGAATTTGATGATAATGACTAGGATGTTGACTAATTGTACTCTTGGCAAGAAGACAAAGCAAACACATTGGACATTAATTCAAATAAGCACATTAAGCATATGAAGCTACCCTAAGAAATTGGCTAAGGAGGAAAACCTTTGCTTGCTGACTTAGGTACACTCCCAATAGCTAATTAGAATACGACCGCTGGGTCTCACACAATGGATTTCCAATGCCCTATTAGCCGACTCCAAACGCTAATGGGGGCACGATATGGAAAGTCTCTTGGGGGAGTTACTATCTCCCTTGAACAAAGATTATCCACCTTTTGGAGGTGAACTGGGTGGTCTCTAATCCTAGAGTTCTTAATAAGGATTTATGTTTGAAGACTACTCCTTGTAGTTGTGCAAGCGCGATTGAGGCCGATAGCCCTACAAAGTACCAATCAAGATGTAGTCACACAAGTGTGATTGAGACCTAAAGGCCCTACAAAATGCCCAATATGAGAGTGAACTCTCAAATAGCTTTGTCCTCTAAAACTTTCATCTCAAGAGGCCTATTTATTATAGTGAGTCGGAATGCCCAGGTTTGGCCGTAGACACTTGGTTTGTTCCCCTCTCACCAATGCCTAAGCAAATCAGGAGGGCAAATGTGCTAAAGGAAAGCACTCAACAAACTAGAAAAGTGCCAAAGGTATTGATTTCTAATTGTCTAGATAGACACGAGCATACTCTCCTACTTTCATACTTTTCCCAAACAAAATCAAGCACTTTAGTTCTTTTACCCTCCTAATTAAATCTAGGTGCCTGAGATAAAAAATAAAGACACGAGATTCATTTGTATCTCCTTGGAAACCTACAAAACAAAATGATTAGTAGTTTAATCAATGCATTATTTGGCAAGCGAGTTGTAACACAACCGTTAGTAGTCTAGAGTGATGTCTTGGACTGATCGAAAAAACCTGCAAAAATTTGAAAATTTTGATTAGTAGACAAAGATCTGCAGAAATAACGCTCGCTTTGTTCTGCAGACACCCGCGTTGAAGCGAGTTTGTATGCACTAAAGTAGGGTAGATAATAAAAAAAGAAAAGTACAACAAATGTACAGAAAATTAAAAAATGCAGAATATACCTTCGCACTCGTGGTGTTCTACTTTTAGCCGCACTAAAACAGGTTAGCAAAGAACATAACAGAAATCTGAAAAATTTTAAGATTTGAAAACTGGCAGGAATTATACTGGAGCGCTCGTGCTGTTCCGAGATCTCTAAAATAAAAATGCAGATTAAGCAAACTAATTTATTTTTTTATTTTTTCCCACTTTTTAGTGTGTTTTTTACTGCTAATAAACAAACAAAACAGAGAATATAAAAAAAAAACACTAATAAAAAAATAAGTGAAGAAATCCTAGTGGCGGACGCGTTGTTATAGAGGCGCTTGCATTTTTTTTGGGGTCTTGCAAAAAGGACAGGGTAAAGATTCAATTTTTTGAGCTCTCGCACCAAAGCACATGTGCACGCGCTAAATCTTATATCGCTCGTGCTGAACTCGCAGTGCCCGCGTCGATTTGCATTCGATCGTGTTGTTCTGTTACCTGTGATCAAAAATCTCACAAAACTCCAAAAAAAAGTTAAATTTTAGGGACGTGGGTCCCACCAGGCGTGCCAAAATGACGAAGGGAGAAAATGAGCAAGGCAAGATTCAATGATAATATTCAAATAAAACACATAAAACATAAACTGACTATTTATACCTTGCCAATCTTTACCTTCTCCTTTAGATTGAGCCTTTGATGAAGCCAAGGATGCGCCCTTCCTTGACTTGGTTGGATTGGCTCCCTTGTTGAATGTGGATGGTTCTCCAAGATTATACACAAGATGATGAGATGGAATGGATAAGAGATTGGGCTAAGTGATGGATAAATGAAAATTTGAGTAGAGTTTGGGTGCTATGGGTGATTTCTTAAACTCAATTGGACAACATAAACTTAGATAACTTGGAGATGTCAAATGAAGGAGTGGAGCCTCCAATTTATAGGAGAGGAGGGGAGGAAATGAAGGGCTAGGATTAATCCAAGATGGAGGGTCAGGATTTCATGTGAGCCCACACATGGCCCAAGAGGAGATGACAAGACAAGTGTGGAGTCCAAGAGATATGCCTTAAAGGCATTTCTTGTCTCCACACTCCTCAAGGTTCATTGGGAAGGCTTCCCAATGCACCTAGGGAAGAGAAAGGAATAAAATATTCCTTGGGAGATGGGGATGAGGAATTAAAAATTCCTCAAAAAGGATAATCGTGGGGATTGGAGGAATACAAAGGAATTAAAATTCCTTGGAGGAAGAGATGTCTAGAGGAATGTGAGATTTTTGAAAATCTCACATTCACCTAGGAAAGGAGCATTTAAGGAGGGTGGTTGGATGGAAGAGACAGGGAGTTGACTTTGTGGCTTATCATGAGGATTAGCCACTAGCAACTCATTAGGACAATGATTAAAAGAATGATTAGGTGGGATTAGGAAAAAATGGGATTTGTAGGAGGATTTGACGAGGAGAGAGAATGAGTGGAGGGAATTAAAAATTAGAAGAATAATGATAAGTGAGATTAGGAGGGCTTCTAGAAGAATTCATTAGGTTAATGATGGATTAGAAAAAGGTGATTTGTAGGAATCACTTGGATCAATTAATTAATTAAGATTAATTAATTAAAGGGGGGATTTGGAGAGAATTAATTTTAGGGATTTTCGGAAGAATAATGGTAGATTTATTTATTAAATAAATCAATCACTAGACTATAGTGACAATATCAATTATATTTAATTAATATTGAGAAACTATAGGGATTGGCATAATTAATAAATTAATTATGCGAGGAAACTAAATTAATTATTTAGAATAATTCATTTAAGTGTCTACAATTAGTGTATACGGCTGCCTAGATACGATGACACATGTATTATTAGTTGGGTGGGGGTGGGATACGAAGATGATGCTGACCAAGGGGACACGGTTTGCATGGGGTCCATGTCTACTAGCGCACCTATACCATGACCTTCATCAATTCATATACCTAGGGGGTGTGGACTGTTAGAAAGGGTTACATTGTTGCACATGTGGGCATATGAGCATATTGTGACATTGACACCAGTGTGCTACAAATTTTGCAGCGTATAGTCCAACCATATGTGCATAGGTACAACATGATCATCTCCTAGCCACAACTAGGAATTATGGAGTACTAGTGGCTAGTGATTAATGACATAGACTCAATTGTATGGAGACCCTACTTAGACTGTGCGGAGTGGGAGGAAGATGACAAGGTGCTACCCTAATATTATCAGACTCGATGCTTTATTGGGAGAACTTTGTACATCATTAAGCATCATTTGTATGGAAGGGTTTCTAGATAGTTCAACCAAATTTAGGGACAACAAGTATTTTCGGTCGAGTTTGTTAGGAAACGATAGGAGATGCAACTATGGGGACCGACACTATCATATGAGGTAGCAGTGACAAAGTTTAGTGGTTTGGTTCCAGTATAGTGGGACTTATGGTGAGATATGGTGAATGTCAGGATGACACTAGAGTTTGAGGATTGGTTCAAAGCACATCCCTTTCCATGGTTGACAGGTTCGAGTGAGTTGCGTCCTTGGATAGATGATGACATGATAGAGAGACACCACATCCTAGGAGTAAACACATGAGAGGCCAAGGAGGATAGGGGGAGGAGATGGAGGAGAGGGAGATGATGAGGGAGATAGAGGGTGGGGAGGATGGCCACCTGGGCCACCCAAGAGGAGAGGGGGACATGATAGGGAAGCATCGATACATGTGCAAAGACAAGTACCCATATATGCACCAAGACAAGGGGATTTGCAAGGAGGGGATGGACAGGGTTAGAGCCTACAAGGTGCTGGGGGATAAGATCAAGAGGTAAGTGAGGATGTGGCAACATTGCATGCATAGATTTCAATGTGTTATGCACAGATAGCCACCTTGCATGTCCAGATGCAAGCACATGCCACACAAACAACGACCTTGAGACAACAAGTGCAGATAGTGATAGAGGAGAGGGATATCACTATCTAGAAATATAGTAGAGTTGATTAGGCCATTAATCAGATGAGGTCCACATGGTAGGGATATTTTAGTGTTAAAATGGATTTTGTCTTTAGAGATGCTAAGGAGATAGCTTACCAGAGGCAATTGTATGAGGTTGTGGTGCCAACAATGCAAATATCAAGGAGATTTACCATGATCTCACAAGGTAGGTCCCAAAGACAACAGACAAACAATGGAGGAGTCATGGGGCCACCATGACCACCATTAGGAGCAGTGAGATCAATAGGAGGGGGATCACCACCCTTGTGAATAGGAGGAGTAGGACCTTTCAGGGCTTAGAAACCTTTGAGACCAACTATTTTTGAGTGCGGGAGTTCATCATAGCTCCATTTTGTCCAAATTTTGTATTAGTGTTCTACGACGATATGTAGACACCTAGGGTAATTTTGGGGCTCCAAATAATTATGATTTTGACATAATTATATATGACACGTTATTTTTAATTATATATGAGATGAGATCTATTTTTGTAGTGGCTATATGCATATGTTCTTATGTGATTCTCTATATGATTTGATGATTCTATATGATTCTATGATGTTTATGTGATTATGTGATGCATTGTGCATGATGTACTATATGTTATGCAACTATGACTTATGTTATGATGCTTATGATGAGATGCATTAATAAACAATCCTATATGATGATTCCATATGATTTTATATGACGCTCATATGCGATGATTTTATGATGCATGATGATTTTATGGTTCTGATGCTTTTATGAATGTACTATCATAATGCATGCATAATGATCTTATGTGGATATATGTGTAATGATCTATGATGCTTTTATATTCAATGTGTATGGATGGTAATACATTATATATAATTATAAGCTAACTGATTATGGGTGTGAGATGAATTCTATACGATATGCTTATATATGCAATGCTAACATGTGGTGATGTAAGATGGATTCTAATGCCCCTAGTATTTTTAGTTTGTCATTATACTTATCCAAGCGATATGGGACTACCAAGGATCAAAGGCTCAATTGGCTCAAGAATAAATGGCGAAAGATAGATGCAATGTTGGAAAATTAGGATTAGGATTAAATTAGGATAATAAAACTACTTAATTACCTAATTAACCATTACGTTAGGGAGGAGAGGAATCTAATAGATATAGCCTTTCAAGATTAATATTATGATTAGATTCCAAGATCCTTTGATAGGGATTTCTCCTTCTTAAATTGAATTGAATTGGATTGGATTGTTGAAGATTAGGGAAAAATAGGTTATTAATGAAGTGATCTAGAAGAAATAGTAAGCTACAAATGTTGTATAGAGCCATTGACCTAGATTTGGGTAAAACAAGATGTCTAGAATCTGCTCTAAAAAGTTTGGCCTGATTTTTTGGGACCATGTATTATCAATTTGCTATGCTCCTTCGAATTTATCATCATCGAAAGCTAAACCTATTCATCTCTGTGAACTCTGTTGACCCTCCCGAACACAACTCTGTACCTGTTTCCTACACATAGAAAGAAAGGGGAAATTGTTGGGAACAAGGTTTTTCCTAAGTCAAACCCTGGTTTAGGAATTAACCTTGAATGAAATAATGCAATTACTGAAATAAATTTTGAATAGATATACCTCAGATCTGCAATTATTGATGATGATGCTTTACTATTTGAATGTAATCACAAATGTTGTATGTAATGACATGACAAACCCATGAACTTGAAACAAACTAATCACTCACACATGCTTGCACAAGATTGATGTAATTTTGCTCCACAATGGTTGAAGGATGAATATGCAGCCTTAAAGATCTTTGAGAATGTTTTATGAACGCTTCATAGATGCATCAATGTTAGATTGCTTGTATATGGAGACTTAAATCTAAAATAAATTGATATAATGTATTTATATAGGAGTTTCTAGATAAACTACTGATTAGATCGACCAAAAATCATGTATAGCCATGGGGATGAATACTTGTTTGGGAGATATAACACTTGCCCTATTTCAAATTTGGGACCCATTGAGAGGGACCATGGCGTTTTAGGGAACCATGGTCCAAACCAGGACGCACCATGTTATATTCATACTACAAAGGGGAACAAAATAAGGTGCTAGGAAGGTGGGTACCCCTCTATGGGACCCACAACAGGTTGTTCATGACATCAGAGTTGGGTAATAAGAATGAATTAGAACTAGAGAGGGGATGGGGATAGATTAAACTAAAGTGGAAGCACAAACATGAGTTGTAAATTGGACCCGTGACAATTTACAATGCTAAATTTAGCCCCCACTTTAATAGGAGTATAAGCCTATGCAAATAATCATAGTAAAGTAGATGAAAGAGAGGAGCAATTAGGAGTAAGATCATAAGGAGTATAATGCATCACTAATTTTGAGGAACCACGTTCCTACTTAAGATCTTAACTCACACAATCACATGCAAAGGCACACAAAACACGACAAAGACAAAAAGACAAATAGAGACAAACAAAGACAAAAGGCAAAAGACACATGACACAAAAGCTAAAAACCAAAACAAGACCTCAAGTCAAATAGACGAAGAGACCTCGATAATCAAAATGTTTTAACCACTAATATAATTCTTGAATTCCATCACAAGGACACAAGCGATCACATAAAAAGAGTAAGAGCACACATAAAACCATAAACTACAAATAGCAAAGCTATGAGCTCATGATGAGAAGGAAGGGAAGACATGGATATCACATTCTAGTTGTGTTTCGCTACGTGATCCATGAGAGGAAGAACAAGAAAGGACATGGATACCATGGGATAACTATGTTTTGCTAGGTGATCCATGTTGGGGGAGAGAGTGAAAATAATCTAGCTATGTTTTTCTAGTTCCACTCATCATGTTATGATTGTAACTGTCTGCTTTTAGGTGTTAAATAGCACATATAAGAGTTTGTTTTCTCTAGTTTTGAGCATGTAAAAACCTGTTTAAGACATGAAATGCAAATGTAAATGTGTCTGGTTTTGGGAATATCTCATGTTAGAGTGTGTTTTGTCTGGTTTCAAGTATGTGTAACCCCATGCAAGACAAATATATGCCTAGTTTTTGGAATATCTTGTGTAAGAATTTGTTTTGTTTGGTTTCGAGATTGTGTAGCCCCATATAAAACATATTATAAATGTTGCGTCTGAATTTGGGCATGAAGCATCTCGTATAAGAGTTTGTTTTATCTAGTTTTGAGAATGAACACCCTATTTAAGACATGCAAAAATATAGTATAATATAGTACAAAGAGAGTGATATATATGTCACCCCCTTAAGATGTCAATGTAGCCCTATTTTGATGTTTTAAGGAAAGCTAGAAACAAGTATACACACCTTCAACACCAAGGAGATATCCTTTTTAGAAATAATATTCAAAAATTCAACCTTAAGAGGTAATACTCTTACAAGAAAGGATAATAAAGTTAAAAAAGAGATATCTTGCAAAAAGTGTAAAGGGAATCCTTGGAGGAGAAGAGATATTTTCTCAAATACATCTATCTCCAAGAGGAGTTTCTTGAACAAACATAATATCTTCTACCAAAAGAAAGGAAGGGGAACGAGAATGCATACCTTCCTCTTATTGCTAAGTGAAAAGGATTCTTGATGAAGGATGACACACTTTTGACCCTAAGTAAGGGTTTTTTTTTTAATAATACATATACATTGCCAAAGTGTAAAATAGGTTGTAGTAAAGGATACACACCTCTTGCATAAGAAAGAATCCTTGAGAAAATAACAACTTCACACAAGGAATGACATCATATCATAAGAAAAAACCACTCAACAAAGAAAAAGTGGATCCTTAGAAAGGTTAGGAGAGATCAATGCCCCCCAAGTGTAGGGACAATGAGAAGAATTCCACAACCTATTACGAGAGATTATACATAAGAAAATACACTATGTACTCACATTAATAAATATTAAATGCAAGAAAAGACATCAATATATGCAAAATGCAACTCTAAAGAAGAGTTAACCTTCAAAGAGAAATATAGAATTTGATATCTAGTTTCCTTGCCCCCCATGCGAGGAAACAAGGAAGAGATATGTGTTGCTGCCCCAAGATGTTGGTTATTAAAATAGCATTACCCCTCATGACAAAGAGCCCCTAGTGTCATAGGGTGAGGAGTAACATGAAGGGTGAATGGATTGCTAAGGAACTACCTCTTCACCAAGGAAGAGTACAAGATTAGTTGTAAGAGCTATGCAAGCTCTATCATATTGTTCTTGAACAAATATTTTAAATGTTTTACAATTTCCAAGAGAGTGAGAGTAACAATGATGAAAAAGGCAATTATCATCACCTTCCTTACACTTATAATTGTGATTAACTTTCATGAAAGGAAAAACAATATTCTTATCATACTTTTTTCTCCAAAATATTCTAGTAGTTAATTTCTCTTGGTCATCAATAAGAGTTGGTATTGTATCTTGAGTTGTAGGACAAGGGTTACTAGAAGGAGATGGATTATTTTTTATTTTAACTATGACATTATCAATGAGTCCTTGCATTTGATTTTGAAAATTCAAACAATCATTAGTATCATGGTCATTAGTTTGATGATGTGAGCAAAAATGAGTGTTTGAGGAACAAGAACTTTTAGATGGATGATGGAGTAAACTTATGTATTGCAAAATACTCCTTAAGATTTTGTATCATAAAAAGATCATCCATAGGTAAATTATGAGGATACGGCCTAGCCCTTTGGTACTAGCTTGTGTAGGAGGGTTTATAAGGACTTTGATTCCTTGTGCAGTTTTCCCAAGTCCTTGTTCTCTATAATCGTGTTTTGATATTGTGTTACAACCACTCCTATAAGAGTTTTTTTTAATTGAGAAGGAATATTGTAATGAATTTCTTTAAAATTTGTAGTGTAAGTACATCAAGAAGGAACAAAGGGAGAAGTAGATGAAGAAGGAATATCCTTTGTAAGGAGAATCTCCTTTCTATCATCATGCATATCCTCTTTGATAGGTTAGGAAGGAAGATCCTTATCATCTAAGACCTCATCTTTACTTAATGGTACCGGGAGAGATAGATCATGAATGAAATGCATAACATCATCTTCTCTACAAATGTTTTGATGGTTAAGATAAGCTCTAGGAGAATAAGGGGGATCTAGAGAGATTGAATCACCAATATTTTGATCTTGCCCCCATTGTGCTATGGTATGTGTATGAGAAGAAGATTGTGCTATGTTTCTCTTCAATTTTGGCTTTCCATTAGAGAGATCATTGATAGGAGTTTTAACTCTTTCTTAATTCACATGAGACACCTTAGGAGAGGTACACATGTTAGGTTTTTCATTAACATCTCTAGGATTATCATTTTTAACAAAATCTTTTATGTGATCAACACATGTAATGCATTTTCTTAAAAATATCACCATAAAACAACATGCATCATGGATAAAAGCTTTGAGACTTAGTTGATTAGTAGGATTTTTTTTGGAAATTCTAAAGATGCAATATGCCAAAGTGCTATGAATGAAAAGATGCAATATAAAGTGCAAGAAACCATTATCCAAGACATGATTTTGATAAATATAAGTAAAAAGCAATGTAATCATATATGAAATGGCAAAAAAATCAGATCTATGAAGTGCCATTATGAATGTCTAAGATCAAATCTGAAAATGCCATTATGAATGTCTAAGATCAAATATGAAAACAAAAATTACAAATTATGAAACCCACAAATCAAATTAACCAAAATAAATTAGTTTTTTTTTATGAATTTAACCTCTAAATTTATATATTTAAAAAAAAACCCTCTAAATTTATATATATATTTTTATTAAAAACATAATGTAAGAGTAAAAAAATTGAAATTAAAATGTCTACAAATCATATCTGAGAACACAAATAAAAAATAATGGTGTAAGAAGTCGGGCTCACCAAAATGTAATGTTGTTGAACACTACCTATCAAATGAATGCAATTTAACTATAAGTGCATAAGCTATAATTTTAAAAAATGATTGCAAATATGAATTAATGAAGTGCACATGAATCAAATCTAAAAATCAAAATCAAACGGAATGTAATGAGAGTCGAGTTAACCAAAATGTAATGGAAAATTAGGGTTGGGGTTAAATTACAATAATAAAACCATTTAATTACCTAATTAACCATTACATTAGGTAGGAGAGGAATCTAATAGATCTAGCCTTGCAAGGCTAAGATTTTGATTAGATTCAAGGATCCTTTTCTAGGGATTTCTCCTTCTTAAATTGAACTGAATTTGATTGTTGAAGATTAGGGAAAAATAGGAGATAAAGGAAGTGATTTGGTAGAAAAAGTAAGCTACACATGTCGCACAGAGCCACTCACATGGATCTATGAAAAATAAGATGTCTAGAATTTTCTCTCAAAAATTTGTCCTAATTTTTTGGGGACAGGCAGTATCAATTCACCATGATCAATTGAATTTCTCATTGTCGAAAGCCAAACCTGTTCGTCTTTGTGACATCTTTCCACCCTCCAAAACACAAATCTGTACATGTTTCCTACACATAGAAATAAATGGTAAATCATTGGGAATAGGGGTTTGCCTAAGTAAAACCCCAGTTTAGGAATTAACCTTGAATGAAATAATGAAAATACTGAAATAAATGTTGAATAGATATACCTCAGATCTGCAATTGTTGATGATGATGCTTTTCTTTTTGAATGTAATCACAAATGTTGTATGTAATGGTATGACAAACACATGAACAAGAAAAACCCTAATCACACACACATGCTTGCATAAGATTAATGTAATTTTCCTCCACAATGGCAGAAGGATGAATATGAAACCTTGAAGATCTTTGAAAATGATTGATGAATGCTTCACAGATGCATCAATGTTAGATTGCTTGTAGATAGAGAGTTAGATCTAAAATGAATTGATATAATGTCTTTATATAGTGGTTTCTAGTTAAACTATCGGTTATGCTGACCTCCAATGATCGTATATAACCACAGGGATGAATTCTTGCTAGGAAGATACAACACATGTCCTATTTCAAATTTGGGCCCCTTTGAGAGGCACCATCACATTTTAGGGTGCCATGGTCCAAACTATTAGGACAACCAAAATTCACCAGTTATTCGCTTTGAAAATGCCTTTTGTTCCCCTTGTACATGAGCTACGATTTTAGAATTTTTTGCCTTAGTGTCAAAAGGCTTTATGTTGCCCCTATCATTTTAATTTTGTGTTGACACATTGTCCCAGCCATTGGTGCATTAAGTTACAACCCTAAGGCTTTTAAATCATTGGTTGATTGGCCCCTTGTGTTAGGAGTGATTATTTCCACTAGTTGCATATTTTTCTAAAGTTGCCTAATGTTTTATCTAAGGTCTAAATATCCTAGCTCCTAAGTGTCATGGTCCCCTCAACCCTCTTGATTCACTCCAGTGGCCATGTGCTTTATTATTTCACTTAAGTCTTAGTCTTCCCCTCGCCCCACGTGGTTTTTTCAAAAATTATTAATACATTGCAGGGTGGTGGGGAAGCATCTGGTGGTTACAACTTTTAGTTATTCCTCTGCCCCATAGTAATGTCATAGGGAAGGAAACTATGTTGTGGGTTGGAGGGGTCACCATCTAGCAGTTTAACCTCTCAGTTTCTTGCGACCCCGCAAGGATGTCATAGTAGTTGAGATAGCGGCAAGGGACAACAAGAAAGTATTTTCTGCTTTAAAGTCTATGCCCCTCATCCCCACATGGTTAAGATCGAATTTGAGAAAGTGTTGCAAGATAGGGGGGATGAAACTAAATTTCAATATGGTCATTCCTCGACCCTGTAGGATAAAACTTAATGAATAAAAGGTAGTGTGGGATAAGAGATAACCTAGATAGAGGGAGATTCTTCCCCTCTGCCCTGTAGAGATAACAAAGAAGATAATTAGACACCATGGGCTAGTAGGATAAAGTAGTGAGGAAATAATTGTTCCCCTCTACCCCGTAATGATAAATTAAGATAGACAAAGGTGGTGAGGGTAGAGGGATGAAATATAAAAACTAAAAAGGGGAGGTGGTGAAGACGAAAAGCCACCACATCAACAAGTCAGCGAAAGGCAAGGCTTCATCTCAAATGTCCATTTCAGGATCAAGGGTAGAGTTCAAATTAAGAGGTCACCAACCCAAAATGCTCGCGTGATGTGAATTAATAGGAATGATACTCAATGCACATTGGGAGATTAAAATCAAGTTTTCACAATTCATTTTCTCACAATGCAATCAAAGAGAGCGAGAAGAAGGAGGTTTTTAGCCAAGAAGCGTGAATTCTCAATGACAGAGTGATCCAAAAAATCTTTGAAGATGTTGGCACCTTCAAACTTGGGAGAAATTTGAAGTGCCTATGTTAGAAGATCAATTGCAACACTCAGGGATACACTTGTAGAAGTTTGCCCAAGCAACTCACTTTGGAGAGCTATATTTTGAAACTCGATCAATATTATGGAAAATGGCCCTGGGAATGTGTTTAGCAATTATCAGTAAACATATACACTCACTTGCAACCTCCCATGATCAAATTTGATAGGTTTTTGATGCACTCAATTTGAGCGGTCAACAAAGGTTCACCGTGTGCCCATTTTCAGAATTGTCCAAGTAGCCTAAATTGGAGGCTTGCATTTCACATCCAGTTGATTTTCATGACAAACCACTTGTTCCCTTGTATTTAAAGCATATTTTTTTTTACCCCTCTATCCAATCTCAGATTCCTAGGACCTTATTTGTCATGTTTGCCAAGTCCAAATCATTTGCAATTCGTTATGTTTTGTTGTTTGCATAATGAAATATTTTTCAGAGAGATGCCTTTGAGCATTCAGATTTCACACCTAGATGATTATTACATAAGGCTCATATTTTTTTTGTAATTCTTCACATATAGATGATCTCACATGCCAGTTTGTAGAGCCTGCGGACTCTGTTTGATATCTTTCCTAGGTCAAAATGAAATGCAAATTATTTAGTTTTATTGGTGAAATCAATGTTAAACTGGTTAAAATGGCCCTGCATTTTGATTTTTATCTCTCAAATCGGTGACTTTCACGTCAAACCAATTGGTTCGTTGAATTCTTTATAGTTCAGTGATCTCTTGTGCAAGTTTTTAGATCTTCGTGACTTCGTTTTCTATTTTTTCAAAATGCATTTGAAACGGGGTTCGAAGGGGTTCTTGTAGGTTCCTGTGCAGAAACAAATTAGTCAACTTTTAAGTTTAATATCTTGCACCCCAGGCATCATCATATGAATTCAATTTGTAGTATGGTTCCTAGTATATCAATCTACGTGCCTACCAGTTGCCATGGTCTCATGTTGCCATTTGGTCAGTTTTCAAGAGTGTTTCCAAAGGCTCCAAGCTTGTTGTAGTCCCTTTGCAAAGGGTTAAAAATTTAAATTTCAGTGATTATATTATGCATATTTTTTATCGGAGTGTATGGTGAAGTGGTTTTAGATCAATTTTAAGGCTCATTTGTGTGCTCACGAAATTTTTTTAAGTCGGGCCCACAAGGGACCCAACTTGCCTCATCAAGTTGTATTTTTAAGATTGATATTGGTCTCTTGTTATTTAAATAATTTCTATGATTTAAATAATAGCATATATGTGAGAAATAAGGCCATGGTTTTAAAATAAATGGGGCCTACTTTTCCATGTCACGTGCCCAGATCCACGCACAAATAAATATGGGGTATAAATAAATTTTAAAAGTATTATTTAATAATGTTTCAAAACATTATTAAATGTGTATCTTTGAGTTTCAAAACAATACTTCAGAATATGGGGCCCACACACATAAAGCATGGAAAAGTGGCACATCTCTCGGCACTTGGTGAAAGAATTTTTTTTTTCTTGGCGAGTCTCGAGTGTGGGGCCCACCCAAATTTAAAAAGAAATAAGTTTCTTAGAGCTTGGCAAGGTGAAAATTAAATCTTAGTGAGCTTCGGGTAAATGCAACTTTGCCCTAATTTGTATGTGTGAGAGAAGTTAGGGTTTTATGTTCTAGTGGTTGCAAAAATTTGATTTTCCATGACTTTTATGAACATCCTCCTTGCATTTGCTTACTGTGGAAGCTTGCATGGCTATGTTGGTTGCAGGATTTGTATCAAATGGATGTGTTTAAAGATTTAATAAAATTTAAATTAAATGCAATTGTAGGTGAATTCCCAAACACCATGACCTTTATCAGCAGCAAACTATATGCAAATTGTGGAGTCATAGACAAGCCACGTAAGCTAGAATTGTTGGCAGTGGGCTAGTGTCCCTCGCGGGGATTCACGACAAACTTCCTGTGGATTCTATAAGTCTAGTGGTTGTATCGGGAATTGATAGATCGATCTTTTGGTGCAACAACAACCCTTGCTTGTAACAAGTGGTATCAGAGCTTGGTCACAAGTTTGAATCACACAGGTCGCGACAAGTGATGTTGGGAGGGGGATTGTTGGCAGTGGGCTTGTGTCCCTCATGGGGATTCATGACATGGTTTAACAACCTCCTATGGATTCTATAAGTCTAGTAGTTGTATTGGGCATTGGCAGATCGATCTTTTGGTGCAACGACAACCCTAGCTTGTAACATGAACCACACAACATTTCCAAAGAAATATACCTTATGGGATATGATGATTGCATCATCTGCACAAAATAGATTCAAGGAGAAAGGATTTAGGAACTCTAAAGAAAATACATATGGTGGCTAGGAAGATTTTTACCATAGCTTCAACCAATATCTTCTACGCTTGTGCAAATATGGGATCTTTGGAGAATGGCGTGGACATCCATATAAGCATATAGGGTAGAGGGCGTTTGCCAGATGCTGTAGTTGCAAATGCCTTGATAGCCATGTAGGCAAAATGTGGAACCACAAACATGGCATTGAATATAATTGTAGGTGTAATGCCTAGTTCCACAACCTCTCTCAACACCATAATGTGACCTTTGGAATAGTATACTGGCATCCATTGAAGTATGTAGCATAAAGGATTCTTAACTAGCGTTGTACTTGCAATTGTTTTAAAATGTATACAAGATGTGGAGATTGAGACAAGGTGTGAAGTCAAAATCCACACTAAATACTAATGTACTTCATGCATCTATGTGATAAAATTAAAGCCTTGGAGTAGGTTATTTAAAATTCATCCCAGTATTAAAGATAGAGAAATTTTGTCAGATGTTGTAATTGTGACTACTCTGGCTAAAAATGCATCCAAAATGTGGAGTCATTGGTGGGGTCTAAGAGCTGTTTGACAAGAAGTCTCAAAGAAATTTTCTTTTATTGGCGGAGTGAAGAGTATTAAGATGATGGTCTCTCATTTATGAGCTAAAGTTTAGTGTTGCACATAAAGGCCTCTTGAGTATTATTTTCATCAAGTATGAGTTAAAATATTGGAGCTGCAAATTTTGAAAATTTGAGCATAGATGTGTGTAAAATATATGTCTAGAGATGAGTTATTTACCTTTTACACAAAGGGATTTGCAATAGGTTAAAATGTCGCTCTTGTAAAATAAATTATTTTGTGAAGAGGCACAATAGTGTTGTTTTACTCGGAAAATTATTTTTTTAACCAAATGGAGGGGATTTGGTAAAAGTGTTGTTGTCAAAACTATTTTTGACCAAGAGTGAAAATAGTATTACGGAAGATGAGTGCAAGCAAAAAATGACAAATATTTGCAGCTACAACAACTAAAGTGGAGAGGAATGGTATGAGTATGGAAAATAGGGAAAATAAATTTACTAGAATAATTTACTTTGCCCTAAAGGATAAGATGCAAGTAAAAATATTTTCACATGTGAGAAACCAAAGAAGAAATTATGAGTGAGAACCAAAAAAATAAAAGGTGAATTAGTGAATATAATAAAAGGTAAATTAGTGTATGTTTTCATTAAGGTGAAAATATTGATGCATTTGCAAGATATGTTATTATCAAGTATGTAAAATGCAACATGCAGTTATTTTAATCAAATAAGGAGTGCCTTTACGAGAAAGAGACGAATGAGGAATATTTTCAGTTGAGGCAAAGGGGAAAAGTGTAGATCTGGATATTGAGAAAGGAGAGTATTTTTCAGTTGCAAAGAGATGAAAGAAGGTAGGCTTATTTGCAAATCAGATTGGAAGAATGACAAGTGGCAAATGTATATTATACCTGGGAGAAAAGAGACATCTGTCAGTAAAAGAGTAATTCTGGAAGCTTCTTCTCCTCCTTTTTATTCTCCTTTCTTCTTCTTTGTCCAGGTTTTGATTTTGTATTTTTCTTGAACATGTAAATAGAGAATGTTTGTTCTGACCTAAGGAACTAGATTGCAAGTTGTACTATTTTGATACTATTAGCAAATGTTTGTGTAGTCAAAGGGTATTGTCTTGAAGTTGTCTCCATATTTTACTTTCATATTTAATATGAATCTTTGATATCAAAGATATGCAGATTTGTCATCACAAATTTCTTGTGATTGTGCAGCACGAGTATGGGCTTCTTTCAAGGAAAGAATTAAACTTTGTATGCATACTATTGTGAACTGAATAGTATAATAAGGATCTATGAGTATAATTTCAAGACAACAAGAGCATATTTGTTAATTTCAGGCATTAAAATGTGTTGAATCTACCGATTAAAATCATTTTGTTAATAAGAGCTTTATTGCAGCTTCATATTTGATTTCAAGGCCCATCGATAAGAACTAGCTATATAGGATCTTAATGCAATATCAGTTACCACTTATAATCAAAATCTTCTTTCATTTCCCTATTCTTTTCTTTTTGTTTAAGTTATTTATGCTTTGTCTCTTTGGGGTTTTCATTGCTATAAAGGTTGAGCTAGAAGGAATTTGTTTGGTCTATCACCCCTTTATGTATATGATAGGAGACATATAAGTTATTTGTTCTCAGCTATTTTCAAAGCACGTGAGATCAAGGTCGAATTTGAAATAATGTATAGAGTGCTCTTATATTGTTGGCAAAATGTTGGATTTGGTTAAGTGTTGTCATTGATGTCAACACTGTATCCCAGTTGGATCTCCCCCGGTTAGTCTTGGTGATCTTCTTGGTTTTGGTTGTGATTTTGATCCGTTATGATTAGACCTCTGGAATCGGTTTTGGATGCTTATTCTGATGGTTATATGCTTGCTATATTCTAGTGGTTTCATGGTTTGGTTATCGCTTTTGGTATTTTCAGTTACCGGTTGGTTTATGTCTTTACCGACTAGCTTTTGGCCTTACTGGCTTCTGACGTTCTCGGTTAGCTTTACTGGTATGCTGTTTTGGTGACTTTGCATTGGGTCTAGCTTATGGAATCGGTTTCTTTCATGTTGTTGGTGCTTCTTGATCATATCCCGAGCATTTGGTGACTTTGCATTGGATGGTGTGCTATTATGGTGGTCCTATTTGGATCCGGTTAAACTTTCACTGAGGATTTCTACTGGCAAGTGAAGCATGTTTGATTTTGGTCTTAGCAGAATCCCCGACGAATATAATTATTTGGTTACTTGATTTAGGTCCATGATATTTAATGTAAATTATAATATTGGTCTGGTGGTATCATGTGATGTAATTTTTGTAATTATGGGTTTAGGGTTTAGCCGACCTTGTCAATAAGGTTGATGATTTGTATTTATTGGTAACTTATTCATGTAATTTGGTATGCGATGGCTATGGTTGGTTAAGTCTGCATTATCAAAGAAAGAATTAAGTGTGAATAAAGTCATATCATTTAGGTGAAGGTTGGAAAGGTTTTGTATTGCAAAGCGAATATCAATGCTTAACCAGAACTGTATCAAGCATTAGTAGATGCTACTTTCACAGTTCATTGTTTTCCGGATTGTAGTCCGATGATTTTGTAAGTCAGTGAGACTTCCCTTTGTGATGAGCAGTGTGCTCTAGGCTGTTGGCCTTTCTGCATGTGCAGACCCCATTGCAATTATTTACAATACTACTGCAGAGTATTCATCCGATTGTGGGTAAGGTTTCCCACCATGGTTTTTCCCTTTCTAGGTTTTCCATGTCAAAATATTGGTGTTATGTGTGTTGTGCATTCATGTTATATTCTTCATTGGGTTGATCTCCGGTTTAAGGTTTATAATTGAATTAACTATTGTTAATGTTAGTAAACTGATTCACCCCCCTCTTAGTTTACTGTCGATATCAGTACATTCCAACTATTGGTATTAGAGCAAGGTCCTCTCTGTAGAAGCTTAATTGCTTGAGGAGATCCGATGGCAACTGCATCTAGTTCCACATTCAATCTTTGCCGAAAGGAGAGTCCCAGATTTGATGGTACAAATTACAAGATATGGAAGGAGCAAATGAAGATTCATCTTAGATGTCTTGGAGCTAAAATTTGGGAGATAGTGGAGAAAGGGTATATACCTCATGATCCTAATTCTGGAAAATCGGCACCTGCTGATGAACAAAAGAGAGCTGAAAATGATTTAAGAGCAAAAGAAGCATTTTTAAGCACCCTATTTGATGAAAAGCTATTGAATGTCATAGAGTTGGAGAATGATAAGCTGATCTAGACAAAGCTTGAAAATCTTTAAAATGAAGTTGACCAGGTTGTGAAGATTGCTAAACTTGAAGGTTTTCGGGTAAGATATGAAACTTTAAAGAAGGAAGAAGATGAGAAGATAAGTTATTTCACTGATAGAGTCAATGAGATTTTCATAGGTATCAAATGTTGTGGCGGAACTGTTAGTGAAGATGAGATAGTGTCAGAAGTTTTAAGAGTTCTACCTCCGGCTTACAAAATGAAGGCTACTGCTATCAATGAACTCTGGACAATGTCAAGTACCCATGTGACCAAAGATACACTACTTGGGAAATTGACTGCTTTTGAACTTGGAGATCAAAGTGCTGCTAAAATTGAGACTACATTTAAAGCATCTGTATCTGGTAAACAGAAGATAGATTGGAAAGAGATGTATGCTAAGGATATGGAGGAAATTGAGAAAGAAGAAAGAGAGCTAGAAGAGCTAGAAACCCTGATTGCTAGAAGAATTCCTAAAGGACCAACTGGAAGTAAGTATGAAGGAAAAGTCCCCTTTAAATGTTTTTCATGCAATAAGATTGGTCATTTTGCATCTAGATGTCTCAAGAGAGTTGCTAGAAATCATGAAATATTTATGAGGAATTATAAGCCTAATCTTGAATATTAGAGCAAACCTAGATTCAAAAGAAATAAGGATAAATCATGTTATTATGCTGGTGATGATGATGGTATTTCTGATGATGATGATGATGATGAACCTGTGAGTGGATATGGTAATGGTGCTTCATTAGACAAAGATTGGGTCTTTATTGCTATCAAGGATGATTCTCCGGAATCTGCCATTGAACTAACACATACTGAGGAAAAGGCCTTGGCTACTAAAATTGAAGAGAAACATGAATGTATTATAGATAGTGGTTGCCCACATCACATGACTGGTGAAAAAAGAAAGCTCTTATCATTGCAAGAATTTGATGGTGGATTGGTTAGATTTGGAGATAACAAGGCATGTAGAATCAAAGGAAAAGGAACAATATCATTGGATGGTAAGACTAATACTAATAGTTTATTATGTTGAAGGCTTAAAGAATAATCTTTTAAGTGTAGGTCAGATGGTGGATAGAGGATTTCATTTGCAATTCAAGGATGGAAAATATAGTATCATTAATAAATCTGGATTGGAGATTGCTTCTGAAACTCAGACCAATGGTAATATCTTTCATTTGAACTCCGGTGAGAAGGCTTGCTTGATTGCTCAGATTGATGAAAGTTGGTTATGGCATAAGAGGATGTGTCATGTTAATTTTGATTGCATAGTAAATATCAGTTCAATATCGGTTGTGAGAGATTTTCTCAAGATTGTTAAACCTCATAATCTGGTATGTAGAGAATGTCAAATGGGTAAGCAAGTTAGAACTTATTTCAGAAGTGTACATGATAAATCTAATGAAATTCTTGATCTTATTCATACTAATTTGTGTGGACCGGCAAGGACTAAAAGATTTCAAGGTGATAGATATTTTATGTTACTTATTGATGACT
The DNA here is from genome assembly GCF_030272615.1 of Cryptomeria japonica. Classification (NCBI taxonomy): domain Eukaryota; kingdom Viridiplantae; phylum Streptophyta; class Pinopsida; order Cupressales; family Cupressaceae; genus Cryptomeria; species Cryptomeria japonica. The sequence goes on along the minus strand of NC_081405.1, from coordinate 452,987,167 downwards.
ATTCTAGAATGATGTGGGTAGCATTTTTGATAGAGAAATCTAAAGCTTTTGAGAAATTCAAAATCTTTAAGGCTATGGTTGAGACTGAGACAGGACTAAAGATAAAGTGCTTAAGATCAAATCATGGCAGTGAGTTTACATCCAATGAGTTCATCAACTTTTGTGAAAGGAATGGTATTAGGAGACAATTTTCTACACCTAGAATCCCACAACAGAACAGATTGGTGGAAATGAAGAACAAAACAATTTTGGATGCTGCAAGGACTATGATGACTGAAGCTAAATTACCTGATATCTATTTGAGAGAGGTTGTCAAGACTCCTTATGAATTATGGTTTGGTCATACTCCTACTCTTAGATATTTGAGAATTTTTAGAAGCAAATGTTACATTAGAAGAGATGATGCATTAGGAAAGTTTGATCCTAGAAGTGATGAAGGAATATTTTTGGGTTATTCTACTAAGAGCAAAGCATATAGTTGTTATAACAAAAGATTGAATAGGATATTGGAAAGCATAAATGTCAAGGTGGATGAGCATGGCAGTAATTAGATCAGAGCATATGATTATGGACCAGAAGATGAATTTATCAGACCTGAACTGGTAATGCAAGAATCAGTTCAGAACAATGAACCAATGACATCGGTACCATAAAAAATTCAACAGTGATAGAGGAACAACATAATGAGTCAGCATATCAAGAAAATTTAAAGCCTCCCAGGTATGTAAAGCTAAATCATTTTGAAGATCAAATTATTGGAGATAAAAGGAGAGGTGTGATGACTAGGAGAAGGTTATCTGCTGAAGAGGTATGTTTAATTTCTCAAATTGAACCAGAATCTTTCATTGAATCAAGTAAGGATGAAAATTGGTTAAAAGCAATGGAAGAGGAATTAGATCAGATTAAAAAGAATAAGACACAGGAACTTGTACCTAGACCTAAAGACAAGAACATTATTAGAACTAAATGGGTTTTTAGGAACAAATTAAATGAGGAATGTTAAGTGGTGAGGAACAAGGCTAGATTGGTTTGCAAAGGTTATTCATAGGAAGAAGGAATTTATTATGGGGAAAATTATGCCCTGGTTGCTAGAATTGAATTGGTAAGACTTTTTCTTGCTTATGCTGCACACAAAAACTAGAAAGTATATTAGATGAATGACAAACGTGCATTTCTGAATGGAGATCTTGAAGATGAAGTTTACATTGAACAACCTAATGGATTTTCTTTATCAGAAGACAAGGACATGGTTTGCAGATTGAAGAAAGATTTATATGGACTAAAATGGGCCCCTAGAGAATGGTACGCTAGATTGGATAAGTATCTTTCAAAGCTTGGTTTCAGTAAAGGTAATGCCGATAGTAACTTATATTACATAGAAAACACACCATAACACAAGATGTTTAACGAGGAAACCCGGTGTGGGAAAAACCTTGGTGGGATTTGTGACCCACAATATTCACTCACTGGCCAATGAATAAATATTACTTACAATGAGGGGCCTGCACATGCAGGAAGGCCAACTGCCTAGAGCTCACTGCTCAATCTACAAAATAGAAGTCCCACTGACTTACAAAATGTATTATGAGAATCCAATACAATGTATTGCTTCAAATCAACATCACTTATGCTAGGTTCAGTATCGGTTTAAGCTCATACTATAACCATAAACCTTATACAAAATCTGCCTTATGCATTCGCATATATCTTCCTTCTTATTCGCTCATTCCTATCCCATCTCTCATATCTCTTAAAATGATTTACAAGATCTCATACATATATGAGTCTATTACAATATGCCATGTCGGCTTTACAAAATATAATTACAATTAAATACAATAAACAAAAGTTTATTCCTATCGACTGGAGTGCCGGTATGCATTGTTGCCGTTGCCGATGAAGTGTCTGCCAGTGCCTGCCGGTGGTTTACCAGATGAATGCCGGGTGGTTTCCAGAAGGTTTCCAGTAGGTTTCCAGTAGGTTTTCATCAATGACAACACCATAATTTCTCATTAGAGTGTAGAATGCCAACAATCTCCCCCTTTAGCATTGATGGCAACACTCACGAGAAAAATCCAAAAACTGTTCCAAAAAGTGAAGTCCAAATATTTACCAAAAATATGTGCTCCCCCTGAGCAGATGATCTCCTTTGAATAGCCATTTTTCTCTGTCCACTACTCCCCCTTTGACATCAATGACAAAGGTTGTCAAAAATTGTCAAACGAGTGCAAAATTTCACCTTAAGGTTTGTAACCGGTTGGTTACAATATGAAATACATCAGCCAAAACCAAGTTTAAACTCCGCATGAATCTGTTGCTATCATTCATGGTTACCTCAGTTCGTTGGATCATGTCGGTGAGATGATGCATATGTTCTTCCGGTGATCTTTCCCCTTGAATTAATGCCTTTGAGATCTCATTTCTCAGAGAGATAAGGTTATCCAGTTTAGGACTAAGTTTATACTTTAGCTCTCTGGCATTTGCCTTGATCTTTGCTTTTTCCTTCTCAAATTTCTCCAACTTTTCCTCAAATCCTGCTATTTCTTGCTCAATAACTTATATAGGTTCGGATGAACCAATAATGTTATCAGCTATATCATCGATTTCCTTTTGTACTCTGCTTATTTCTTTCTCAATGTCCTTGGTCAACAAATGTGGCTTGCAAGTTTCTCTGTACAGTTCCTTATACTCCAAAATTGTTGTATTCAGTGCCGCTAAAAGCGTGTTAATATGTTCAGTGCACTTCTTTATTGTATCCTCAAAGAAATTTTCCTTTTCTTTTTCCATTTTCTTCTTGAATGTATCCTCATTTACTTTATCAACTGTTATTACATTTCCAGCAATAAATTTAGACAATGTGTTTAACTGACCTAAAGAATCCTTTACATTATCTACATTACATTTTGGTCCAATCATCTTAAGAATAGGTATTGTATCATAAATTGCCTTGTAGGCCAATGCATTACAGTCAGTTATCTTCTTAATAGAGTCCAAAAGTACCTCTGTCACATTAGTAGGTCTGAATTCAGATGTCTAACCAACTGCCTTTATTATTTCAGTGCTTCCATTATTAGTAGCCAATTTGCTTGTATCAACCTCCGGTGGATCAGTCTAAGTTTCCATTTCAACTAGTAATGGTTTGTGTTTCTCAGTGATTACCGGTTTCACTGTCTCAATATGTACCTGTGCCTTTGCCAGTTTCTCTGTTGGTTTCTTTGTGTTATCAGCTACCGGTATCTCTGTCTCTATCTCTATAGGTTTCTCAGTACCAACATCTATACTACCAATATTTATTCCATTGTCCAAAGGTTGCTCCATATGCTCTGTTTGCTATGTTTGTATTTCAACCTCAACATTTTCTGCCGGTTGCTCAACAATGTTTCCACTATCAGCAATATCATTTTGTACCTCTGTGTTGTCCTTGTCCACAACAATGTTCACTTCCTGAGTATCAACATTCATGGTGAATTGAATTTCTGATTCAGGGCTAGTGTCATCATGTGTTATGTCCACATTTTCAGTAGTTGGTGTTATATGTACCGATGTAGTATCCAAGGGTGGTGGCAAGTTGTCAGTTATTTTGATGTTTGGTATTCCACCAACTTTACTTTTCCCTTTGTCCGTGTCCTTCTGATATTCTTTGAATGTTTTCTTAGGGCTGTTTAATTCTTCATGGTTTTCCTTTTCTACAAAAAACAAATCCCATTTATCAACTGTTTCCTCTGCAATTTCATTAACTCTACCAACCATTAAGCTTACTTGCCAGTGACCACTAGCAAAAACTGATCTGTTAGCTTCACAAATTAATTCATCAATCTCCTCTTTAGATTTAATTGGATGTATAGCTAGGAGTTTTTCAACCTTAAGTTTCTTGTCTAACTCCATTACTGCAATCCTCTTTGCATCTAACCTCCTATATAGATCATTTGGTAGGTCATTTACAACTTCAATTAACACTTTCTTGTATATGTCCAGATGTAGAATAATGCTATTTTCAATAATTTCCTTTTCTGAATTAGTGAGTGTGTTATACAACTTGCTCACATTTGCCAAGTTACCATCATCAGTGATTTCATTCAGTAAATTATCCAAAGGTGGTATAACCTATTTCTGTTTCTTCTTGGGTGTTAAATTCTTTGCCGGTTGTCTTACCACTTGTTGCTTCTTTCTCAAAGTTCTTGTTTTCTTGGGTGAAGGAGAGGGTACCGATGAGGGTTTTCTCGTCCTATAAACTCTCTTAAATTCAATAGGTATCTCACTGTCAGATGATGTACCAACCGGTGAAATATGTGCCTCTGGTTGCAATCCTTCTAGTTCACTTTCCTTTATTCTAGTAATGTTCAAAACATTTTCTTTTATTTCCTTTACCTATTTTGATGCATTCCTTATATACTTTTCTCTTTTCTTTCTTTCTTTCATTGTTTGTACACCACTCTCAATTGTTTCTGCACTACCAAAAACTTTTTCTGCTAGTTCTCTAGGTGCTTCTAACAGGGCTTTAGCGTAAGTCTCAATAATATTCACATCAGCCTCATACCCCATTTCAGTTACCCATACAGTTCTAGGAAGAACCGCTTCCATCCACATTTCATATTTCTTAATCACAAAATAGATTTCCTTATCATATTTATCTAGTATACTCTGTTGTAGTCTCTCTCTGGTTTTCATTTTGTCTTGGAAAGCTTTGAAATATTCAGTTATATTGTTTTCCCTAGCAGTACCCATGCGAATGAAAGCTTCTTGCAATTGTTTGCCTACCGGTATGTCATATCCAAAATCTTTTTGTCCAATACCGAGAATTTCTTTTGAGAACTACAGTATAAGGCATACCAAAAGATTACGAAAACCCCTTTCTTATCACCTTTTATCTTTTTCAAGTTATCTACTAGTTCATCCTTTAGCCATTCACACACATCTATTTTTGCATCATTATTTACCATATCATAAGCACTTTTAATGCAAAGACTAGAAACTGAATTAAGTCGGTTTGCATGTGTAGTCTTGTAACCTAAAATCATACTTATGAATCTCACATTGATATCCTTGATATCATTTACTCTCAGATATCTAATATCAGATGTTGCTTCGGTTAAGGTCATGACTGTGTTGTTAGGTACCTTCTTTGTCTTGTCAGGTCTGCTGCCGGTTGAGGGTAAACCTGTCACTACCCTAATTGCTTGTTGGGTGAATTTGTAGACTGAATCTAACCAAAGAAATTCTCCATGTGCCCTACTTAGGACAATTCTCACTACTTCCTTCGGAAATTCAGGGATGTTCAAGATTTCCACAAAACCTAAAGTCTCAATAATCTTGTGCTCGGGTTTGACATTGCCATTTTCATTACAAATTATGATTCTAAACATCTTTAACACTTCCTCAGAACCCAATTCTTCAATATTGAAGTGAATAGAAATCCTAGGGTCTTCAACATAAGCTACGCCTCTAGGAATTTTTGAAAATGCGCCTATGGAGTCATCCTGCTTAGCTATCTCAGGAATAATTTTAAAAACGGGCCTAGGGCGTTTTACAATTTCCACAACAGTAGGGTTTGCAATAAATTCGGGAGCAGAAGAGGAAGCCATTGGAAAAATACCTTAAGTTGCTTGATAATGTTTGAGTGCTTGAAAGAAATCGCTTCACTACTTTGCCTTGAATGCCTTCGCTCAGATTTTTGCGCTCTCTGCTAGTTTGAATGCTTGGTGAATCAAAAAAGAGGGAAAATCGATGATTTATAATGAAATTTCTTTCAACAACCGCAATAAATGCTCACCGGTTAAGTGAAACTTAACATATCTGCCGGTAAAGAAGAAATATATCTTCTCACCATCTATCGAGGGTAATCTGCATGATATTCAACTTGCTGCAATACCCCCAAAAGGTTACTTCTCAGTAGGATGAAGAATCTCCTGCCAGTGGAGTAATACTTTGTTCTACCGGTGAAGGAATAGTCTCATCAACATTTTGATCTATCTTTCTAATCCATTGTTTTGAAAATTCTTGCTTTACCTCATCTACCTTCTCTTTGCCTTTCAGACTGGGTCCTTTATTATTTGCCGGTGAAGTCTTACTTCTACAAAATTTTGCAATATGTCCAATCTTGTTACAAGCATAACAAGTCACATTATTCTTCTGAGTAGCCTTTCCATATCCTATGTTGGTTTGTGTTCTGCATTGATTAGATAAGTGTCCAAATCTTCCACAAACACAACATCTTACATTCATTCTATAGTTTTCTGAATTATGACCAACTTTGTTGCATTTGGAACATTGACCGATGGGTTCATTAATGTTCTGATTGTTTCTAGATCTACACTGATTTTCTCTATGACCATACTTGTTACAGTTGAAGCATTTCCCATTAAATTTGTAAGTATTAGGTTGTCTTACAGGTTTACTATGATCATGATTGTTTGCAGCACCAGAACTTTCTCAAATTTCAAATCCAAGTCCATTAGTATCTCCATTAGGTTAATGACTTTTCAGCATATCATCAAGTTCTTCTGAACTTTTTTTGAATTTCTCTTTATGTTGATTTGCAGTAGCCAACTCATTTTCCAAAATTCCCATTTATCTCATAAGTTTAGTTTTATCATGTCGCATGTGAATCAGATCTGTCTTCAACATATCATTTTCATGACTGAGTCTTAGATTTTCATTTCCAGCATTATTGAGTCTCCTAGTCAAGTCATCTTCATTCTTCTTCCTGTCTTCAATGTCTTTACATAATCTCATAATCATATATTGCATTTCATTCCTCATAGTCATGTTTTCTTGCCTCAATTTGTTTACAAGCTCATTAAGAGTTTCCTTTTCATCATTATCATTTTGCATCTTCTCATGAAGTTCTTTTCTTTTATTTCTAGCAATAGTAATATTCTCTTGAAGTCCTTGAATGAATTCATGTGTAGTCCTCAGATTATCATCAAGTTTGATATTCTTCAACTTTTCTGAATCATAGTCTACAAGAGCTCCTTCCAATTGCTTTCTTAAGTTCTCTATCTGTACCAGTGTCAGAATCTTCCTCAAGTAGTTTGGCTTTTGAAAATAGAGGACCAGACTTTGATACCAATTATTAGGATTAGTGATAGTCCCAAAGATACTGAGAGGGTGGGGGGGCGGGTGTGAATCAATATCTAACCAGTTAATAGATTATTTTACCTTATTAAATATTTTGCATTCCAGAACAGTGTACCGGTAAATAAGAATTAATGCAGTAAACATAAACAATAAAGACAACATAGAAAACACACCATAACATAAGATGTTTAACGAGGAAACCCGGTGTGGGAAAAACCTCGGTGGGATTTGTGACGCACAATATTCACTCACTAGCCAATGAATAATTATTACTTACAATGAGGGGCTTGCACATGCAGGAAGGCCAACTGCCTAGAGCTCACTGCTCAATCTACAAAATAGAAGTCTCATTGACTTACAAAATGGATTATGAGAATCCAATACAATGTACTGCTTCAAATCAGCATCACTTATGCCAGGTTCAGTACCGGTTTAAGCTCATACTATAACCATAAACCTTATACAAAATCTGCCTTATGCATTCGCATATATCTTCCTTCTTATTTGCTCATTCCTATCCCATCTCTCATATCTCTTAAAATGATTTACAAGATCTCATACATATATGAGTCTATTACAATATGCCATGTCAGTTTTACAAAAGATAATTACAATTAAATACAATAAACAAAAGTTTATTCCTGTTTGCTGGAGTGTCGGTATGCATTGTTGCCGCTATCGGTGAAGTGTCTATCGGTGTCGATGTCTGCCGATGGTTTACCAGATGAATGTCGAGTGGTTGCCAGAAGGTTGCCAGTAGGTTGCCATCAATGACAACACCATCATTTCTCATTAGAGTGTAGAATGCCAACACAGAAGAGACTTAGAGATGTAGAGATGCATCAATCTGGTGAGCTTATGAGACATACTTTTCTGATCCGAGTTGATGAAGATGGTGCTACTACTCAGGGGGAGTAGTCAGCTGTTTGGTTTAGTATCCATCCTTTTCCATTGATGTCAAAGGGGGTATTCATGTGAAAAATGCTAGATCTTTTGATGGTGTTTTGGAGTTTGTTGGCATTCCTTGGCACTTGGATGTTTTTCACATTCAGTGTCACCATCAATGCCAAAGGGGGGGATTGTTGGCAATATGATGGATTTGGTTAAGTGTTGTCGTTGATGTCAACACTGTATCCTGGTTGGATCTATCTTGGTTAGTCTTGGCGATCTTCTTGGTTTTGACTGTGATTCTGATCCGGTATGATCAGACCTCTGGAATTGGTTTTGGATGCTTATTTTGATGGTTATATGCTTGCTATATTCTAGTGGTTTCATGGTTTGGTTATCTCTTTTGGTATTTTTGGTTACCAGTTGGTTTATGCCTTTACTGGCTAGCTTTTGGCCTTACTGGCTTCTAGCGTTCCCAGTTAGCTTTATCGGTATGTTGTTTTGGTGACTTGGTCAGTGGATTTTGGGTCCGGCTTATGGAATCAGTTTCTTTCATGCTGTTGGTGCTTCTTGATCATATCCCAAGCATTTGGTGACTTTGCATTGGATGGTGTGCTATTATTGTGGTCCTATTTGGATCCGGTTAAACTTTCACTGAGGGTTTCTACTGACAAGTGAGGCATGTTGGATTTTGGTCTTAGCGGAATCCCCGATGGATATAATTGTTTGGTTACTTGATTTAGGTCCATGATATGTTATACGTCTACAATATGTAATGTAAATCATAATATTGGTCTGGTGGTATCATGTGATGTAATTTTTATAATTATGGGTTTAGGGTTTAGTCGACCTTGTCAATAAGGTTGATGATGTGTATTTATAAGTGACTTATTCATGTAATTTGGTATGCGATGGTTATGGCTGGTTAAGTATGCATTATCAGAGAAACAATTAAGTGTGAATAAAGTCATATCATTCAGGTGAAGGTTGGAAAGGTTTTTTATTATAGAGCGAACATTAGTGCTTAACCGAAACTGTATTAGGCATTAGTAGATACTACTTTCACAGTTCGTTGTTTTTTGGATTGTAGTCTGATGATTTTGTAAGTCAGTGAGACTTCCCTTTGTGATGAGAAGTGTGCTCTAGGTTGTCGGCCTTTCTGTATTCGCAAAACGCATTGCAATTATTCACAATACTACTGCAGAGTATTCATCTGATTGTGGGTAGGGTTTCCCACCATGGTTTTTCTCTTTCCGGGTTTTTAACGTCAAAATATTGGTGTTATGCGTGTTGTGCTTTCATGTTATATTCTTCATTGGGTTGTGCTCTGATTTAAGGTTTATAATTGAATTAATTGTTGTTATTGATTTACCCCCCCTCTCAGTTTACTGCCGGTATCAGTACATTCCAACATATATATCCAAAACAATCCATCTTCAATAGGAATGTAGGTTGTTGTTATTATAATGTTATTATCAGTGCAGACCCAAAACTATGAATACCCTTTTGATTCTGATGGAGCTCGAAGTAAAAAAGGCTTGTTTTTGCCTTGTTATATTGTGTTTTATTGTCCTTAATCTATTGATAGGGTTAAATGTATGACCTAGATGATTAAATACCATGGTCTAAGGTTTTATAATTTCTCTTAGGACTAAGAGTAGTAAGAAAAATCATCAACAAAAGACAAGTAAGTAATGCCATCATCCATGTGCTTTCTAAATTGGTCTATAGAATTCACAAAAGTTAAACAATAGGGTAATAGAATTTGCAAACCCTAGTTGAGATGATGGCTCCCAAAATAAAAACCACCACTGAGCCAAATGTAGAAAATAATCCTCAACAAGGGGAAATCTTGAATCCTAAGAGGAGGAAAGATGCCACCCCAAAACCTATCGAGTGATACATGGAAACCATAGGCTAGAGTTTTGAGACAATTGTTTATGGCTATTGATAGTCTTAAACAACCCCACCAATCATTAGTGCTACATGGAAGACATTTGACATTTTGATCAAAGAGCTACAATACATTGAGGGTAAAAAGTTAGTTGTCAAGGAAAAGAAAGATTCATTCAAAGACCTCCAACAGTGGACAATTCCATAAATTTTGGATGAAAATGAATAAGTCAAGGGTTTGGATTTATGGAAACAGGATTTTGAAAAGGTAATATAGGTAGCTATAAATAAAATTGAAGGGGATTGACCCTAAATATCTACTTACTATTTTATTCTAAATATCTACATACCATTTTATTATTGATGAAGTAATTGAAAAAAATGCCTTGTATGAAAATTTAATAGTAGAAGTAAAGAATGTAGTGGACAACAAATGTAAGGAAAGTCATGGAAAAGTGCAAGAAATCCAAAGTTTCAAGTGGCCAACTAGTTTCCAAATTGCACAATGCAAAAGGAAAATTGTACTCTTGAGAAGAAATAAATAGGGAGACACTATGCTAGGAGGGATGGAATATATTTAAATCGTAATTGAGCTACATACATGGTAGCTTTGCCAGATCTAACAAATCATGGGTGTGCTATGCAAATTCAGAGTAACTAATTATGTTGAAAACATAGATATTTTGGTCAAACATTATTCATCGGCCTAGTCAATTTGCAAGGAATTATTTTTTGTTTTTTTCTCCATCACCTCATGCATTTTCCACCTCAACATAAATGTCAAGATCTTCAACAACAAGCTTTCATCCACATGAAGTGGTCATTAGAGCAGTATAACACATCAACAACTCATGCGTTGGTGTCCCTGAAAGTGAAAATGGATGCATTTGCCAATTTTCATAATGTTCTAGTACTTTTGTCTTCTGTAAAAGTTGTATGGGTTCTTTGGCATATTCTTTTGAATCAAGCTAGATTTTGACACATGTATGCAAATGGCCTGAAGCTTGTTTTTCTCCTTCGTTCTCTACAATAAGGAATTCAAGGCCATTTGCAAAGGGTTCTTAAATTTTTCTTGGGTGAGTATATTGTATTGGTTTTGAAGTTTTGGTAATAGGAGATAATTACAGAGTCTTCATTGTATTGCAAAAAATGTACACATAGTTGAATTGAATGAAATGAGTACAATTTTTTTTAGATTTTCTACTATTTTGTGTGTCTCCATTCCATGAATCGATGTATTTAGGATGTATCAATTTGTCTTTATAGTTAGTTGTCAATGTGTGGGCTCAAAGAATGAACTAAATTATGTAGTTAAGCTATAGTAAGATTCATATATTTTGTATTGATCCTTAAGAAGAATATGGAGTTGTTGTAGGGATATTTGTGCATGGCACATGTAGCTGATAAAACTATGAATAGTTTGTATGATTTGTAAGCATTGAACTCTCTGTAGCTAGACCCTCTTACCCTAGGAATAGACATAAATATTGATTCTCCTAGTTGTTTAAGAATCGACACACTCAATTAATCTTTTTAATTTTCATGTTTTTTGAGTAGTTTAATTTAAACTTCCATCACAATCAATGAGTTAATGTTACATTAAACCAAAAGGAATAGTTATATTCCAGGACGGATAATCTTTCCTTGGTATATTTTCATTGGGATGCATCTTCTTAGTTTGTAATACTGAAAGTTAATGCATTATTGATCATTAGTATTGTAGGTATACCCACCTAGGTCTTACAGAGCTTGAAGGGTAGGAGATCTTCAACATTTGCGTTGAGATCTCATTCATTGGATATTGACCTAAAGATGTGTAGATTGATTTGAGTAGATTCATATGAATCCTTCAAACAATCAATTGGATACACCAATAGATTGGTGACTCTGTTGAGGAACAATCAAATATATGTTGATCTAGTAGTCTGTCTTGGGTAGGAAGAGTTATGTTTAGTAGTTTGTTGAAAAACTTGTTGAAGCATTTCATATAATGAGTTAGTAACTCATGAATATTTGTAAATTCCCATGCATGACTGGTGACTTTAAAAGTAAATCTCTAGTCCAATGATTCATCACATCTGAAGGCTCACATGAGCATTGAAAAGGCTTAGCATATTGCTATGCGAAGGAGTTTGAGAATTCTGAACTTGAAATTCTCAAAAGGTGCACAAGACTAGAACAACAAAGTAGAAAAAGGAAGATATGGTGGAGATTAGTCAAGTTGAGTTATGATGAATAAAAGGTGGACCACAAAAAATAAAGGTATTGTTGAATCTCCATCTACTTCAGATTTGTTAAATAGTAACATTGAACTTCTATTTGATAGTATAGAGGGTAGATTGTAATTATCTAATTACCAAAAGGAGATGGGGGTTTCTGAGCATTATTTTAGTGACTCACATACACCCATTTACGAGTTAGGGAATACAGGCAGCAAGGATTCTTCCCCGAGAGAAAATCCTTCAATCAAAGTTTCCCAATAGACAATAAGAATCCTTCTAAAGCTAAGAATCCATATTGTATAGATCTCATTTAGGCAAAGATTTCTCAAGATAAATTGTATGCAAAAATTGAAAGATCCAGGGTTCACAAAGAATATGAAGATAGATATGTTGAACAATTAACAACTACTCAAAGTAGGTCTAACCCTGAGAATGTTGTGATAATTGCTTTGATAATGAGTCACCCTTATCCCCAAATTGCATGTTGCACACAATTTTCTAATGCAAATATGCATTCTACATCTAGTAATGCCTATAGGGTGCCTATAGAGCATGAATTGCACGTTGAACTAGAACAAATAAGGGCTCAAAAGGTTAGGCTACAACTCCTGAGAGAGAGGGAAACCATGAATTAAGAAATATTAATTTTAGCTTCCCAATTAACTTTATCTTTCCCTCTTCTTTCTAATATTTACTGTGTAATAGAGGAATTTTAAGGTTCCAAACCACCCAGTGCGCCAATGTCTAGTTTTGTAGTGTCATCTATGTATATGCAACCTGCATCAAGCGTTTCAAGTGTGTCGATTTCTGTAGTTACCAATTATTATTGATCAACCCCTGTGGTGAGTTCTATCACCTTGCAATCTACCAATAATTATCCACAAAGTTATCAAATGAATGTATACGTGCCTCAGAGAGGTTTTCACCATTGGATATGCTCTTTCTTTTTACTTTTGTGGGATCAAACAGTGCCACAGGATGGTTTTCACTGGAAGATCCATGTTTTATTGTTATATTTTTGCAGTTGAAAGGTTTGGCATCCGCCCCAAAGTATGTTGCGCTATTAAGTTCAATGGCGAACCCAAATTTGTGATCCCCACTTGGTATGTTATCCCGTAGGTCCAGAAAGTCAATGATTCCCTCATCGTTTTGGAAGTGGTCAAGACATGGGGGATTAGGTTGGTTCCATTCGATGAATTCATGATGTTTAATAGGCATTACCTCATCGATCAGGTTAAGTTCATGAGATGTTTCATTGAGGGTCAAGACGTTGTGGTGAAGGTCATTGATGGTACTCTCCCTGTTAGAATCAGGCATAGGATGTGACGTAGGGTCTGTGGAAGATGTTTCCAGTTTAGGAACCCAAGAGGTCTTTATCTGTGCTTCTCCGTAAACAAGGATGTGTTTGCGAGGTGGAGGTAGTGATGCATCTTCCTCATCTGAAGTATTAAGCTGGACGAAATCAAATTCCCACTCATGTGAGTCAGTCTCTGAGTTGCTTTCCAGTATCTGATTACTACACCATATTGGGATGTCTTTTGAGTTAAACACTGCAGGTGTGATCGGTTGATATACCCTTGTAGATGAAATGATCGGTGCTGCAGGAAGGATTATGGGGATCAATGAATCTGATACAGGTAGTATCGGTGTTGTTGAATCTATTGCTTCTTCTAGAATTGTCGGTGTTGTCGATACTGCTGGGGGTGCTGATATGGTGAATGGTGATGTTGATGCGGTTGTTGTTGTTGATGGAGTTGTTGGTTTGATTGGTGGGATGATTGGTGTTCTGGATGGTCTTGCTGGGATGTTCAACCATATTGGAATAATTGGTGTGGTTATGGGTGTTGCTGATATAATCAAAGGTGACCTCTTTATGTTTGTAGTAGGCTGATATAGAGGTTTGATGGGTTTCCCTTTGAATCAGAGTTTAGGAAGAATCTCCTTTTGAAACCCTAAGCCTATGTTATCTTTGGGCTTCAATTCCAGCTACAACGGCTCATGTCATCCTTGTTTGCAAGTTCCCAAGGCACTCTAAACTTCATAACCCATTCTTTGCATAATGAGAAGGCCTTTTCCATACTGATCTGTGGGAAGCTTAGCTTGCAGGATGTCCGTGGTGATTGGGTCTTTATAGATCCATTCTGCTAAGTCTTCATCTCTGGTTTCTTCTTCTTGACTCTTTCCAAGGATGAAAGGCGTCAAAGTGCATGCTGGCTTGACTAGTAGTGTTTGAGGTAACTTTTGAGGTTTACCATGAGTTCTAGGAGAAGTGGGCATTTGTCCAACACAAAAGAGTTGGCTTAGATTGTACTCTCCAGGACTTTCCTCTGTCATTTTCATCTTGAGCTTCTCTTGCTTGGGTATAGTGGTGTTTGAACTGGAAAGAGAGACTAGACTAATGTATGAGGTGGATAAGGTGGCTTCTCTGTTGTTAGGAACGATAATCTCTGGTTGATGGTTGATATTGTTATAATATGCAAATGGATTTGCATCACCTGAGATTGCAATTTCTACACCATTATGAGAATACTTGATACACTTGTGGTAGGTGGATGGAACGAATTGCATGGCGTGTATCCAAGCTCTTCCTAACAATAAATTATATGATAGAGGAAGGTCCAGAAAATGACATATGATGTGTTTCACTACTGGGCCCACTCAGATTGGTAACACAACTGCTCCTTTGGATGAACGCTCTGCATCATCATAAGCTTTTATGGTTATCTTTTTGCGGGGATCCACTGATTCAACTACATACCCCAATGCGGTGACTAATTGTAGTGTAAAGATATTTAGGCCTACTCCATTGTCGATCAAAACTCACTTGATCCGATGTTGGTTGATAAATCCTTCAATATGGAGTGAGGCGTTATGAGGTTGCTGGAAGGATGTATTGTCACTTTCAGAGAAAGTGAGACATGGTGATGACCTCAGATTTCCAACCATAGCTTGGAATTGATCTGTATTTAGATTCGCAGGGATTGACGCCTCTTGGAGAGCTTGACCCAAGATTGTTTTATGAGATGGGGATAGGCGCAAAAGCTCTAAGATGGAGATAAGTACAGGTGTCTTATCTAACTGTTCCACAAAGTTATATTGCTTTGGGATGGAAGGTGTGCCTTGTGGAGTTGCTTTGATGGTGATTTTGTTGCGACGTGTAACAACATTGCAAGTAGAGTTTAGATTTTTGATGGTAATGGTTGCAATTTGTTCATTGGCATCATATAGGTGGTTTACAGTGTAATTATAAGTAGCTCGCGTATAATCAGTGGTATCTATATTTCGCCCTGAAGTGGAAGGACCCCTTTGATCTTGTGATGGAAGTGGATTTTTAAACATAAGATGATCATTGTTTGTTGTTTTTGGGTCATGTCCTTCAATTTCAATCTCGCCTTGGTCAATGAGATCCTGAATAAGATCTTTCAATCTATGACAATTGCTTGTTTTATGCCCTTTCCCTTGATGGAATTCGCAATGTTCATTGTCTCTCCACCATGAAGGTTTAACCTGAGGTTCGTAATTGGACGTCTTTGGTAGGGTCACCAGATTTGAAGAGACCAACTGACATAACACTATTTCAATAGGTTCCCCTAAGGGAGTGTACGTTTGTTTTTGTTTATAATTTTTCTAGCGTTGTCTTGGTTCTTCTTGCGGTACATTGCGTCTTTGATTTGGTGGGGGAGGGACCGTGTTGGTCTTAGGAGAGGGGGTTTTGCCCTACAAAGCTGACCACAGGTTGTGCACTTTTAATAGTTCTTGCATCTACAACCCCATCATTGACGATGTTCTTGTTTTTATTCCAGAAGTTAGGTTTATCACTGTTGAATCGTGGGCGAGGCGCATCTTTGGGTTCATTGTATATTTTGATGAGCCCCTTTTCGATGAGGGCGCTTTCACATTTTAAACCTTGTGTGATCATGTCGTTGAAATACTCTGTACCTTTCATGTCTAAATGAAATTCCATTTCTTCGTTCAAGTTGGAAATAAATATTTCCACTAGCTCTCTTTCAGGTAGTTGAAGAGAACATCTGCTAGACATTTGTTGCCACCATTGCAGGAAAGCTGAAAAATAGCTCCCCTGGTTTTTGCTTAGTGTTACATAGATCGACCATGGTGATATCGCGTTCAATGTTATGTGAGTAATGTGCAATGAATTTTTGGACCAGTTCTTCAAATGTCCTAATGCCACCTGTTAGTCAGGAAAACCATTGTGTGGTTGTCCCTGCCAAACTTTGAGGAAAGAGTCGCATTAGGTATATGTCCTCATATGCCACTTCTAGGCAAGCTGAATGAAATTCTCTAACATGATCGCGAGGGTCTCCTTTTCCTCGGTACTTTTCGAACTTAGGTGTTTCAAACCCTCATGGAAAAGGTGGCATATGTAGATTCCTATCAAAGGGATAGGGACAAATATCATTAAGTGAAAACTGGTTTGTTTTCACACCACTGTGGAGTTGTTGGGCTAAATTTTTTATTTGTTGCCGCAACATGTCTATGTCATTTGGAGGAGGAGGAGGTGGGGGATTTTCTTGATGAAGGTTGTATCTAATGTGATCTCGACCTCTTTATTCCTCATTATGACTTTGGCGTTCCGATGCTTGCCTTAGTTGTGCAATATCAAAATTAGAGGGTAGTTTGGCTCCCTCTTGGGCAAGTCTTAAAAAGTGAGCATCAACGTTGCTCTTGAGTATTTCGTCAAAAATTCGATTGAACAGAGGGTTGTGTTGTACCCTTTCTATTGCTACAGGAATATGAGTACTTGGATTTTCATCATTTGCATTTCCTCCAAGGGCTTCTTGGAATTCATTGAGATTTTCCTCCTCTTCCTCTTCAATTTCTAGTTGTCTAGACCTTGATCTGGTTTGAGACATTTTGTTTACAAGTTTTTGTTGAAGTTTGGTGAAGATGATGATGAGTTGGTGATGGAATGAAAGATTAATGTTTGGTGGAGTGTTTTGCATATGGATCTCTAGCACTAAAGGTAGATGTTACCAAAGTCCTTCCTTGAATTGCTTGTTGTGTTTTGTTGACAATGTTTGATGTGATAAGGTTTAGAGAGATCTGAGATGTGTTACAAACCCAACTACCTAGTAATGAGAGGATTCACTCATAGACTAGTTTTAACCTGCGTAGAAATGCCTCTTAGGATGAGTCTATCCTAGATGTAGAGACACTCCAAAAGTGATGTGTTGTGTTTGATTCAAGCAATATCAAAAATAGAACTTAGGACAAAAACCTCTTGATGTTTTGAGAGTTGGAATGGATTTTATGAGATGTGAATGAGATAATGGATGAAATGTGAACTTCAATAGAAACTCCGTGTTACAAAAGGAACAAACTCTTCCTCTTCTCTTTAAGGGGTTGGTGGTTCTTCCTTAGCTGAGTTATATATGATGCAAATGTCTGGAAAGAAGGCAAGATTGATTTTGCTTCCCTTGTTTTGATGATAGCTCAAAGCTCTATATTGAGTAAAAGCTCTGCGATTTAATGACTCTTGATCAAACTCGTTTGATTTTCCTTGAAGATATAGACGCATGTGACGTAAGAAGGTTCTATGTGAGACAAATATTTGTCTATTAAGATAGAAGAATTTCCTTCTTTTGATGAAAGCCTTTGAGCTCAATGGTATTTTTTTCAAATTGATGTGTTGATGAAGATTCTTCTTTCTCAAGATGTGAAGAATGGTCATATAGTTTGATACTTTGTTTTTGATCTTTGATTTTTGAAAATGTTTGTGCTGGATGAATACTTGCTTTTGGAACTGATTTTTTATTTTTCTTTGACAAGAAAACAAAGCAAGCACACAAACACAAGAATGTTGCCTCAAAAGGCACAAATAAGTGTGGGTCTAGATCAACCCAATTTTTGGTCTTTTTTTGACCCTTTCTTTCCAAAATGTTTTTGAGTATGTTTTTCCAAAAAGCCCGAAGTCGGCTCAGTTTATCACCGGTCTTGACACAAAATGAATATACTTCAAATACACTTTATCCCTAAGGTCAAATGGCTAGTTGCGATAATTTCAGCCCACATCTTGATATTTCTTCAACTTTGGTACTACATACTTATGAATCCCGTCGTGGCAGGTAAGGATGTGATATACTAAGTCTTGCACGAGCATAACAAATAGATGATCCCTATGATGGGGGAGTCACCACTTTTATCAGGCTACAAGTAACCTTTCAAAAAGATATGTTTCTACTCAAGGAAATATGTATGGTGAGTATCTTGGGAGCAAAACCTTCTATGCTCTTGCACTGAATTTATCACAAATATCCTCAATCAATAGAAGGGGTGGGCTACTACATAAAGGTGTTTAGTAATTTTCGATGTCTTTGGACATAAGTTCATTCTGCAGTGACTCACTTAAGAGCCTTGTAACTTGTGGTGGGGCCCATTTGTCCTTTCGGCAAGTTACACTGTAGGAACAACTATACCCAAGGCTACAACTTTTGCTCACACCTGATTTCTATAGCGGCTCGAAGGATTTACCGCACGAGGTCGTTCCCAAGAGTGATGTGTCTCTTGGCAGGCCTCTCTTAAAAAGATAAACTTTGAGTGTTACTAACACTTTTCTCTTGCACCTAGGACCATGAAAGCCAAGGGAGAGGATAGTGTGTGTTAGAGGTAGGACCACTCGACAAAATTTTTGCACAAGTGTGCCAGACACAAAAGACATTTGTTCTTTTTAACTTATCATTGCAATATGATCTAACTATTTGGAGATGTTGCTCCAACAGTCATGATGTTATTTTTATCCTTCAAAGGCAATATGTTGACTAGCTAGGAAAAATGAAATCCTGGTCAACTTAATGAAAAGCACGTTTTGCTTTGAAAGGAAAAAACTTTTGAAAAACAAACAAGTTGATTGTTCTTTTTACTTGCACAAAAAGTTGAAGTGTGGATTGTGAATTTTAACTTGAGTTGATGCAAGGAAATCAAAATTTGTCTTGTTGAGTTTTAAGCACCAAAAATGAAGTGTTTGAAGTTGATTTTTAAGCACCAAAAAGGAAGTGTTCAAATTGGCTATCTTGCATGAAAAACAAAGTTTGTTTTGTTGAGTTTTAAAGCACCAAAAATGAAGTGTTTGAAGTTGATTTTTAAGCACCAAAAATGAAGTGTTCAATGTTGATTTTAACTTGCAATAATAAAATGAATTTCTAAAAAACCTAAGAAATAAGTTGGGTTACATCAAAACATGCACAAGAAACAAACAATCAGTAAAATCCGCATACATGGTGGGCCTCTACAAGCCTAAAAAGTTTTGGTTTTTCGGTTACAAGGCATTTTTTTACAACACTCTGTTACAATAGCGCTAATTTGTGTGAGAATAGAAGCGCTACTTAACACAAACGTGCAACAGTAAGGACAAAAGCGCTAAAATAATTTATTACATAGAGAGCCAACATCGCTAAAACGGGAACAAAAGTGCTACTTAAGGGTCAATAGCGCTACACTATAGACAAAAGCACTAATTTCGGGACAATAGCGCTATTGGGGAGACAATAGCGCTAAAGGACCAAATTGTGATAGCGCTAAAGCGTGAACAAAAGTGCTGAAGCGCGACCCGTGTGTCAAGTAAAACAGTAAAAAAAGTTAGTAGTAATCAGAAGGTTGCGTGTTTGATTCACGTCGGGTTCACCAAATGATGCTCTGCAAAATGGGAGTTTGTTAGACAAAAACCTGTGGTCGTATAACACATAAGAAGCATAAGAAACAAAGAGAAAAGTTAGTGTTAATCACCCAAAGACTAATCTAAGCAAACATCCCAAGAGAGACACTAAAAAACATAATGAAGCATATAACAATGAAAATAAATGCAAGAAGACATCTCCAAATGCCTTCCACCATGCTTGTAGCTCCTCCTCCCTTGTTCCTCTCCTCTCCAAGTTCCAAATTAGTGTAGCTCTCAATAGCTTTTTGCACTATGGATGTCTTATGGAGATTCAAGATTGAAAAGTGATTAATCTAAATGCTATACAAGTGTGAACAAAAGCTAAAATGATAGATTATCTAATTAGCTAGTGTTAATTTTAAACCAAAAGAGTGAATATGATTGATTTATGCTAAGTGCTCTCTAAAAATGACTATAATGTAAATGCATACAAGTTTTTAGGATCTAGATTATGAAGAAATGAGCTATATTTATAGGAAAAATGGAGCAATGGATGGTTGAGATTGAGTAATCTCAACAAGGGTCGGGATTGAATGATATTCAATCCATGAGAGGGCTTTCAACCCAATCCCATGTTGACAAGTGTCAACATGAGATGGGTTGAGAGGAGAGGGAATAAACATTAAATGCTTGACATGACCTAAGGGTTAACTTGGGAGGTAAGGTTAATTTTGAGTTGAGTGAATAAATTCATTATTCAAAGAATAATGCTTTTATCCAATGGATAAACTCTTGTGCAAGAGTTACTGAGGATAACCATGGTCAAAGCAATAAATGCTTGAGAAGACACATGGGTTACGTGAAGGTTGAGTTTAGGGGTTAAAGTCCCTAACCATGAGTGCAAGTGGATTTAACCATAAATGGTTATGTAAGAGCCATTAATGGTCATGTAAGAGCCATTAGTGGTTTGGAAGACTTTAGAGGTTAAATTGTTGAACACATAAAGCATTTAATGCTTTTCAAAGACTTTGGAGTCTTTGAGAAGTGACTCCAAGTTTCTTAGGAATGTGACAATAATTAGGGGATGTATTAGGCTAATTAGGAAGGGGTTAGAAGAATCTAGAAGGGGATTAGGATTGCAAGTGGGTTTGGTGGCTGAGAGAAAATAGGTTTTTTATTAAAATAAAATTCATTTATTTCAACAAATAGGTGCAAGTTGCATTTTTAGGAAAATGCAAGTGTGGGGGGGGGGGGGGGGATTTAATGATTTAAATAAATGTTTTATTTAATTTGTTTAAAAGAGGAAAGGGGATTAAATAAAATAAATAGGATTTATTCATTTAATTGATTGTGAATTTGGTTTAATGAATTAATTAAAATAAATGAAATAATTTATTTAATTAATATGAGAATGTTTGAAGATGAATTAATTAAATGTTAATTTAATTAACTGATGGCTAGTGGGTTTTTAATCAAATAAATAGCAAATATTCATTTAATTAAACTGGACAGATTCATGTGACTACACTTTCCATTAGGCCTTTCAGTGAGGATACATGGTATGCTTCTTCTGAAGAAGGAACATAACTTGATGTTGATAATTAGAGAAAATGGAGTAAGCGAGAACATCAAGAGGTTTTTTTAGATGATGAAAATAGTGATAACCAGAGAGTCAATGCAACTGATTATCGGTCCACAAAAGTGAACTTGAGAAAACCTATAGAGGAATAAATTAGAGAGCTCATAATGGTTATAATTACTCAAGTGAAAAGTGACTACAACTTAAGAAGTAAAGGTGTTTTATATGGTCAAGGCAGGCCCATAGAATTAGTTGTTAAAGAAAATCAGATTAGCAATAAAGTTTAGTCTGCACCTTAGAAAAGTGATGACAAGAGTAGAGTACCTAAAGTTCATAAGACTCAACAGTATGTTCCAAAATAAAATCAAAGGTGTAACAAGCCTAACAAATAAATTGTTGCAAGGATTATTCCAAAGCCCTTGATGTCAACTAAGAAAGAGAAACAACCCAAGGTTGATGGATGTAAAGTTGTTGCCCTAGGTATTTATGACATACCTTCATTTGACATGATTCAAACTCTTTCACAAATAAAAGTATCTGCCCCTTTGTTAGAAATGATGAAAATAGAAGAACATGGGGAGAATGCTTTATCTTTAATTTCAAATGTAACAAGTGCACCTTCAGAAAACAAGAAGTTTGTAGATGTATTAGATTATAAAGATAGACATGTCAATGATGTAGAAACAAAAGTCATAAGTACCCCTGAAGTAAACCCAGGGACAAAAAAATCCCTCCCAAGTTGATCCCTTTTACTCAACTTTTTAAATTAACAACAAACCTGTTAATAATTGTATGATTGATTTTGATGCTGCCATAATATTATGCCCATGGGAGTCATGAAAGAGTTAGGACTATTGGTTGATATTACCTATGGGAAGTATTATGCAATGGATAATAGGGTGATCCCAGTGATTGGAATCATGAAGGACTTGGAAGTCAAATTGGCTAACTTCCTTGAAGTTACCTACAAGGTAGATGTAATAGTGGTTGACATTCCACCTAATTATAGGACGTTGTTATCTATACAATGGATAGTTGTTGTAGGTGGTAATGTTCAATTAGATCTGTCCTATGCCACTATACTAGTAAATGGGAACGAGGTCAAACTAGAAAGGGATTTGAGATCTCCAATCATAGTTGATCATATAGATCCAAACAATATGATATGCTTATGTGATGTTGACATGGATAACTTTAGGGTTGATCAAGCACAACCATTACTTGAAAACAAAAACCCTATTAGTAGAGAAGCACAAAATGAACAAAAAGGGTTGTAGAAAATATATTTTGATGGGGCTTGTAGTAAAATAGGCTCAGGGGCAGGATTGATTTTCATTGCACCAAGTGAAAAAACATTCAAATATTCTTTTCAATTATTATTTGAATGTACTAATAATGTTGTTGATTATGAGGCACTACTCTTAGGCCCTAATTTAGCAATTAAACATGGAATCAAATTGCTATTAGTCTGGGGTGAATTATCAAACTTAACCTCAAATGCAAATCCGATTAACTGCAATATCAATAAAGATAAGCAAATTGATAGCACAACACACAACACCAAGATTTTGACGTGGAAAACCCAGTTAAGGGAAAAACCACGGTGGGAACCTACCCATAATAAGATGATACTCTGTAGTAGTATGTGAAAATAATTACAATGGGGAATGCACCTGCATTCAAATCACTACCTAAATCTCACTGCTCAAAATATAATAACTCGGAAGGCTACAACCCTCAGGGAAGTCTCACTAGCTTACAAAAAGATTCAAACTATAATCTAGAAGGAATAAACTGCAATGTTAGCATCTGCTAATGCATGATGACAGTTCTGGTTAAGCACATTTGTCTGCTCTACACCAATCTTTGCTCAATACACCACACCAAAAGATGAATTACTTTGTTTGCATATACACCATTCTATGATAATGAAGAATCAACCATAGACACCAAATTACATGAATATTACACCCATTTATACAAATCATCAACCTTAACTACAAGGTCGGCCAAACCCATAACACCTAATTACAAAATTACATCACACTATACAAATATCAACCACCAGACCATTATAATGATATACATGGACCTAAACCAAATCTTCAAATGCACATCACCATCGAAAATCATGCCAAGATGTACCGTAACATGCTAAACCACCAAGAATACCACATAACACGAAGAATATCACTGGTTCAACAAAACCCAAAACTTGCACAACGATCAATGCGAACCATCAAAATAAATAGAACACAATTAGGAAATACCAGCAAGCACATTAGAATCATTCGTAACAGCTGCACCAACACCACTTATTAAATCTTCATCAATCAACATCTGCAACTCAAGAACACTTAAACAACAACAACTGTCATGAAGAAGATAACTTGCAGAGCACCAAATCACTAACCATATGAACTAAAGATACATAAGAACATCCCAAAAAATCTCTCAAAAAATCAACTCAAGATCTGATCACACCAGAATATACCGGAGGAAATACCGAACTCTGCAAAGCATTGATCAGAAAAACCAAACTGCAAACCGGATCATATGATATGATCAATTAAGATTTCGGATCACTGAAACCAATGCAGAAAGATATAATAATACTAGGAATACTCCATATACCAAACCATGATCCCAATAAACCAATCTTCAACCACTAGAACAATAAGTATGTTGACATCAATGACAACAACATATCCTGGCAGCAACAATGTCCAACAATCTCCCCATTTGGCATTGATGGCAACATATGGATGTTAAAAACAATCAATGCAAGGAAAGAAAACATCTCCAACAAACTCCCCCTAAGATCAAGCAAATAAAATAATTTTTCACATGATTCTCTCCCCCTTTGACATCAATGACAAAGGTTGTCAAAATAGAAAACCAAACTCTCCCCCTTAGATAAATAAACTAGCTCAACTGAACAACAAACATACTACTCTACGAGATGAGTAGCATAAACTCATCAATCCGAACAAGAAGATAAGACTATTAGGTCCACCAGAATAATGCAACTCAATGCATCGAGTTCTTTGAAATATTGATAGTACTGGAATTATCACACTATATGATAGTAGGCTTATCATAGATAACTTTGATATCCTTCAACATTTGTTTCATCCAAACTACCTGAGTGCAGTTTTTAGCAGCAACAATGTACTCAACTTCAGTATTAGATAAGGAAACTGAATCTTGTTTCTTATTTGCCCATGAAACCAGTTTCTTACCCAAAAAGAATGCACCACCAAAGGTACTCTTCTGTTCATCAACATCACCAGAGCAATTAGATTCATTGTAATCACATAACATGAAATCATCATTCCTCAGATACCACAAACCATAAACCACAGTTCTTTTCAAGTATCTGAATATCCTCTTTACAACATTGACATGAATCTCTTTCAAATCAGCTTGATATCTAGCAGCCATGTGCACAACATGTATAATATCAGGTCTAGTCTGAGTTAGGTATAGCAGTCCACCAACCATAGATCTGTACAAGGTCTGATTAGCTTTTGAAGATTCATCATTCTTAAACAATTTGCAGCTAGTCACCATAGGAGTTCCAATTGGTTTAGAATCTTCAAACCCAAACTTCTTCAGCAATTCCTTCACATATTTAGCTTGAGATATAAAAATATCTTTTCCAGTCTGTGAAATCTGTAATCCTAAGAAATATTTCATCTCTCCTATCATAGACATCTCAAATTCTTTCTGCATATCACCGACAAACTTCATACTCAAGTTATCATCTCCTCTAAAGATAATGTCATCAACAAAGACTTTAACAATCAAGATGTTATCATTCTCAATCTTGAAATATAGATTACTATTAGTAGTACCTTTATTAAATCCCAATTTCAACAAATACTTATCCAATCTAGCATACCAAGATCTAGGGGCTTGTTTCAATCCATAAAGAGCTTTCTTCAGTTTGCATAGCATATCTCCATCATCTGATAATGAAAATCCATCAGGTTGTTCAAAAAGGATGACTTGACATCCATCTGATATACCTTGAAATCCTTATAAGCAGCATATGCAAGCAATAGTCTAACAACTTCAAGTCTAGCTACCGGAGCAAAAGTCTCCTCATAATCAATCCCTTCCTTCTGTGAATATCCTTTGCTTACCAGTCTTGCTTTATTTCTAACAACTTCACCGACTTCATTCAATTTGTTCCTGAATACCCATTTAGTACCAATCACATTCTTGTCTTTAGGTCTAGGCACAAGTTTCCATGTGTTATTCTTTTCAATCTGATTCAATTCTTCTTCCATGGCCTTCAACCAATTTGCATCTTTGCAAGCCTCAACAACATCTTTAGGTTCAATTTTAGAAATCAAACATACCTCTTCAGCAGCTAGCCTTCTTCTAGTCATCACACCTTTATTTTTATCACCAATGATCTGATTTTCAGAATGATTCAATCTTACATACCTCATAGTCTTCTGATTATTCTGCTTTTTAGGTTCCTACCCCCCTTCACCGACAACAACAACATCCAGGTTAACTGTCTCTACCAAATCATTATGCTTCAATTCGTATGTCTGAATTTGCTCTATGACAACATTCTGATTATCATCATATCTGCATGCTCTGATTTCTTTTCCATAGTTCTCATCAACTTTCACATTTGCACTTGAACCACTATCTTTCTTAGTCTCTTATTGTTGGTAGGATTTTCTCTTTGTTTAATATCCCAAGAAAATTCCTTCATCACTTCTCGCATCAAACTTTCCTATATCCTCATCTCTCTTGATATAACACTTGCTTCCAAAAATTCTGAAATATCTCATAGGAGGAACATGACCAAACCATAGCTCATAAGAAGTCTTACCGATATCACCTTTTATATGTACTCGGTTGAATGTGTAAATAAAAGTGCTAACAACTTCTCTCTAATAGATCTTCAGAATGTTCCCTTCAATCAACATAGTCCTTGCAGCATCCAAGATAGTTTTGTTCTTCCTTTCAGCAACTCTATTTTGTTGTGGGGTTATAGGAGCAGATAATTATCTTCTAATCCCATGCTTCTCACCAAATGAATCAAACTCACGTGAACAAAATTCTCCTCCTCTATCAGATCTCAGACATTTCACCTTCAATCTTGTCTCAGTCTCAACTTTTTCTTTGAATATCTTGAATTTGTCCAATGCTTTTGTTTTTTCCCTAAAAAAGGCAACCCACATCATCTTGGAATAATCATCAATCAGTAACATGAAATATATGTCACCTCTTATACTTGTAGGTCCGCATATGCCAGTATACACAAGATCTAGCAATCCATTATATGTACACTACTTACTATTGAAAGAAATTCGTGTTTGCTTTCCCAATTGACATTCCTTACATACCAGATTAGAAGGCTTAACAATATTAGGCAAATCTCTATAAACTTGAGTGGAACGGATCTTAATCATTGAATCAAAATTAACATGACACATTCTCCTATGCCATAACCAACTTTCATCAATCTGAGCAATCAAGCAACTTTTCTCACCAACATTCAAATGAAAGATATTACCTTTAGTCTTGGTTCCTACTGCAATCTCTATACTAGAGGCATTTAGGATCTTTCATTTTCCATTCTTGAATTGCAAATCATAACCTTTGTCAACCATCTGTCCAACACTTAAAATATTATGCTTCAAACCTTCAACATACAAGACATCATCAGTGTTATGCTTACCATCAAAGGAAATAGAACCTCTACCACGAATCACACAAGATTTGTCATCTCCAAATCTTACTATTCCACCATCATACCTCTCCATATTCACAATTTTTCTTTTGTCACCGGTCATATGATGTGAACAACCGCTGTCAATCACCCATTTGTCTTTCTCTTCAACTTTAGCAGCTAAAGCTTTCTCCTCAATAGTGCATCTTGTGAAATCAATAGGTACCGGTCCATCTTCTTTAATATCAATAAACACTATTTCCTTGTCTTCTGATTCTTCATCTGTGACACCTTCATCAGAAGCGTAATAACAATTCTTCTTATGCTCATACTTTCGGTTAGATTTTTAAGACTTATCATGCTTCTCATATCTATCATACTTATCATGCTTATCAAATTTATCATGCCTATCGTACTTAGAAATTCTCTCCAGGCACAATAAGAAGAAAAATGTCCTATCTTATTGCAAGAGAAACATTTTAAAGGAAATTTTCCATCATACTTACCAGCTCCTTTAGGCAATCTCCGAGCAATCAATGCTTCAAGCTCATCCAATTATCTTTCTTGTTCTTCCATCTCCCTTCTCTCTCTTTCATATCTAGATACTCTGCATTCATCAGGATCATACTTCTGCTTTCTGAATATAGATGCTCTAGATGTTGTCTCAGACTTCCCATGGGATTCACCAAACTCACTCAATTCAAATGCAACAATATTTCCGACCAACATATCTCTTGTCACTGAAGTCACACTCTGGATCTCATCAATAGTGGCTACCTTATTTTTATAAGAAGGAGGCAATGATCTCAACACCTTAGCAACAATTTTAACTTCTTCAAGGGTTCCACTGGCACATCTGATACCTAGGACAAGGTCATTCACCTTAGCCATGAAAGATTTTATGCTCTCATCTTCTCTCATCTTCAGCATCTCATACTTCCCTTTCAAACTCTACAACTTAACAACTTTGACTTGTTTATCTCCTTCATATAGGGTCTCAAGCTTCTCTAAGATCTCATGTGCAGTCTTAAGTTCCATTACATTAGTCATCTTTGAATTAGCCAGGGAACTCAACAATGCTTCCTTAGCTCTAATGTTATTTTCAGCATCCTTGATCTCACCAGCAATAACTGGTCCATTCTGAGGAGTAGAATAGGCATCCTTTGTAATCTTACAGTAATCTTCTCCAAGACATCTCAAGTGCACCTCCATCCGGTTCTTCCATATAGCATAGTTACTTCCATAAAATCTCAAACTCTCCTTCTTAAAAATAACACCTCCAGTTGCCATCCCGAATCCCCTCAAGTAGTCAAACTTATTCTAGAGGATCTTGCTCTTATACCAATTGTTGGCAACAACAATGAAGGAAAACTGAGAGGGGGGGGGGGTTGAATCAGTTTTCACTGGATTATCAAACTTAACCTCGAAAGAAAATCTAATTAACTATAGTAACAACAAAGATAAACAAATTGATAGCACAACACACAACACCAAGATTTTGATGTGGAAAACTCAGTTAACGGAAAAACCACGATAGGAACCTACCCACAATAAGATGATACTCTGCAGTAGTATGTGAAAATAATTACAATGGGGAATGCACCTGCATTCAGGCTCACTACCTAGAGTTCACTACTTAAAATATAATAACCTAAAAGGCTAGAACCCTCAGGGAAGTCTCACTAACCTACAACAAGATTCAGACTGCAATGCGGAAGGAATGAACTGCAATGTTAGCATCCGCTAATGCCTGATGACAGTTCCGGTTAAGCACATTTGTCTGTTCTACACCAATCTCTACTCAATACACCACATTGAAAGATGAATTCCTTTGTTCACACGTACACCACTCTCTTATAATTCAGACTCAACCATAGACACCAAATTACATGAATATTACACCCATTTATACAAATCATCAACCTTAACTACAATGTCGGCCAAATCAATAACACCTAATTATAAAATTACATCACACGATACAAAGATTAACCACCAGACCAATATAATGGTATATATATGATATAGCATGGACCTAAACCAAATCTCCAAACATGCATCACCACTGGAAATCACGCCAAGATCCACTGAAACACGCTACACCACCAAGAATACCGCATAACATGAAGAATATCACCGGTTCAACAAAAGCAAAAACTTGCACAACAATCAATGCAGACCATCAAAACAAATAGAACACAATTAGGAAACACCAACAAGCATATTAGAATCATTTGTAATAGCTCCACCAACACCATTTATCAAATCTTCATTGATCTACATCTGCAACTCAAGAACACTCAAACAACAACAACTGTCACGAAGAAGTTAACTTGCGGAGCACCAAATCACGAACCATCTGAAATGAAGATACACAAGAACATCCCAAACAATCTCTCAAAAAATCAACTTAATATCTGATCACACCGGAAAATACCAGAGGAAATACCAAACTCTGTAAAGCATTGATAAAAAAAACCAAACTGCAAACCGGATCGTATGATATGATCAATTAAACTTCTGAAACACTGAAATCAATACAAAAAGATATAATGATACTAGGAATACTCCATATACCAAACCATGATCGCAATAAACCAATCTACAACCACCAGAGCAATAAATATGTTGACATCAATGACAACACCATATCCTAGCAGCAACAATGTCCAACAAGATCAAAGTACTCTTCCAAGAATAAGAGGTTAAAGTAGTATAAATGTGTTATCTAGGACTCAATAAAAAAAATTGACTCTTTCTCCGTAGATTGGGTGGAGAGGTCAAAGAAAATTATGATAGATTTTTTAGCAAACATTGCCTTGAAGAGTAGTGATACTACTCTTGCAAGAATATCAAGAATTGAAGTCAAAACCAAACCTTGCATTCTAGACAACATTTGTAATTGGCATGTTTTTAATGATGATGATGATAATTTGCTCAAGTTTCGCCATTGCATTGATGAGTATGAGACCCAATAAATTGAATTCAATGATTTTGTTGAACTTATTGATGGCAAGGAAACAATGTTTGGAAACGAGGTTGTTCAGTTAAAAACCAATAAAATTCCAAAGGGACATAGCATTGGAGAGAGTGTTCGATGGCAATGATAGTCAAGCGATGAAACCTACTTCATTTATCAAGGAGGACTTGGAAGAGATAAATTTGGGGATTGAGTCATCTCCAAAAAAGGTGTACATTGAGAAGAAAGTAAGTCCAAAGATTAAGACAATGCTGATAGCACTATTAAGAAAATATAAGCATGTATTTGCTTGGTCATATGATGATCTGAAATCATACAGAGGAGAACTATTTCAACACGAGATTCATCTTGAACCTAAAGCAAAGCCTTTTAAATAGAAGCAAAGACCAATCAGCCCAATATTGAGGCCAAAAAAGTAGGAAGAGGTCATAAAACTCAAGGATGGTGGGATCATCAAGCCAATTAGACATTCTACTTGGGTTTCAAACTTGATTCCTACCATAAAAAAGAATGGCGACATAAGTTGTGTTTTGATTTTCGAAATTTGAATATGTCTTCATTGAAGGATAATTACCCCCTTCTGAATATGGAATCCATGTTATGAAAGGTGACATGATGTGAATTACTGTCAATGATGGATAGCTTTTTTGGGTACAATCAGGTAAAAGTTAAAGAGTCTGAGCAATATAGGACTGCTTTCACAAAGGTTTTCACCCCTAGCTAAGCCTAGACTCAGCTAATCTGTGACACATGGGACTACTTTTAGGTTGTGGGCGACCTATGATGAAAGTAGACCTCCAGATAAAGGGGTAGTTCCCTCTAGATATCACCTTAACTGCTTTCTCAGTCATGAAAAGGGATAAAAGGATGCATATAAAATGAAAGCTACAACTATTTGAGGTGATGCACTGGAATACTTGGAAAGATTACAAAAGGACTAATCAAGGTCACCTGGTTCACAACTTATTCAAACTTAAAGGACCATGAACATTTCATATGTAGGCTACCTATCTCATATTTTCATAGATGATGTATTTCATACAATAACAAGATCCAAACCAAGATTTGGAATAGCATATAACCTGGTCAACTTCAAAAAAAACTTTCTTTAAACATAGTAAAGATGCATAGAAATTAAAGGATTCATGCTAAACCACAATGAATTTCATGATTACATACAATACTTATAAAATTTACACAAGAGAACATGAAGGAACAACAACAACTTTTATTTATCCTGAAGAATCTGATTACAAAGAACAGAGAAATTGATAACTTAAAATATTTGAGTTACAAACAAGTTTCACTGTTATGTACAAAATTGGGAAAAATGCAAGAGCTAATTGAGAAATTGAAAAATTGAATTGAAGTTACCTTTTATTGAGAGTTGCTTCTACAATTTGAATTTTAAATTAAAAAATTTGGCTATCTTTGACTCCTTCATGAGGTGATGTTGACTGCTTCTCTTCCTCAAAATCGGGTCCAACTGGTTATGATTTTGAAACCAGACCTTGTTGGGCAAGCAAACTTGAAAACTCCACAAAAAGAGGGTTGGAACTTGGAAGTTACTGACTGTTTATGCTTTCAAACATCTCCTTGGTTTATGAATCACCCTTGCGGGCCTTCAAATTAGGAATTAGACTGTTGTTTAGGTGTCAAAATTCCCCTAAATGCGGGATTTTCCTTTGCTCGACCCATTTGACTTGTTTTGAAAACTTGAGCTTGCATTAAAGGTTAATTTGAATTTTTAATCCAAATTTTACACCATAGTCCACAATCCCCTTTTGATGACTGTACCTCCGAGTCCTTTAAAGAGCTGCACTCTATTCACTGTCCTATTATTGATTGACTCCTATCTTTATCACTGTTACAGCTGCAATCTTTGCTACTATGATGATTACTTTCAGCCATATTGCAAAGAGTCTTTATGTTGCTTATTATACCATGTCCTATGGTTTATACACAAGACCATCTTCAAACCCTGTTAAATGATCAAATTGTCTTATAGCAGGCCTCTATCTTCTTTGAGTGCTTTTGGACTGTTACTACACCTCCACAACCTTTTGTCCTTGATGCCTTTTGAGTCTTTGCCTTGGTTTTGTTCTTGGAGCTGCTACCATATGGCCTTTTAAGACTGTCTCAAGTCCTTGCCCCATATGTGGATTATAGATATCTTCATAGCTTGTGCGATGAAACTTCTTGGACTACACTTTCAGTGCTCCTATTGACCATAGTTGTCATGGGTCTAAATCTTTATTTGTATTCAGCTTGACAATGATTTGTCCTAAGAATGTCCTTATTCGCCCTTAGGACTGCATCATGACACATGTGTCATTGGCAGCAAATAAAGATTATCTCAATTACCACAACTTTGTCTTAGCATTGTTTGAACTAGGTCTTGACTGTGTGCTTGATCACAGAGACTAGGGAATCATTCTCATGAGCTATTGAGCCCAAAAATGTGACTTTCCTTTGAATGATCTGGGGACTATGAAAGACTTACCACTGCCTCAAACTCTATCTTGCTTATAGATTGTCAAACATTAACCCTTGACCTCACTTATGACTTTATATCTACATTTAGAAACACTGCTCCTTATAAGCATTCCCCTGATCTTTCCTCTGTCACACAATAATGGTTATGAGATTATTCCTATTAATGCCCTGTCACAAATTCCTATGACTATGACTGTTCTTTCTATCTTCACTGCAACTTCGGCCCTTTGTGACTAAGTTTTCTATTAGGGTTGCTCTGTGTCTTGATGAGGATTGTGATGCACTGTAAATAATTCTTTCCTAGTTTGAATTGTTCCTTATGTTGGTGTTCATGACTGCATATACTGAAGCATATCCTTGATATTTGTAGTATTTTACAATAAAGACCCCATGATTGAGACATGCTTTATAAAGGTTACTGGAATGAATTTGACTCCTATAAAACTTTGTAGCCTTGTGACTGTAATTGTACCTCATGATGGCAAAACCTTCAAGCACTATAGACAAATACCATTGACTTCATTGTCACTTGACTGTAACTAGACATTAGACTGTCTTTTGTAGCTGTAGATGCATCTCTTCCTACTCTGAAAGGGTCGTTAATGGACTGTCCCTGGAGCTTACTGTCATAATTTCATGCACATATGATTGCTATATTTGTCAAGAGCTTACTTCAAAACCTGCCAAAACTGACTTTCGACAGTGATATCTAAACTTCAATTATATCATTGCTTTCAATCTTGTAGGGCGAAAAATCACTAACATAGGGATTCCTGTGAGTTCCCTGATCTTGTAGTATCATCAAATTATTATTGAATAAACTCAGTAGTCTCAATTTTGAGTACTATTCTAATCATTGTTACCTTAAACCTTTCTTATTCTCACTGTCATTTTGAGACTAATGAAATGTTCATGTGACTAAACCTAATGCTTTGCAAGCTGAGAACAGTGTGACTGTTTGCATACTATTGTAGCTACTCTGAAGGTGATCACTGTGACTGTGATACTGCTAGCACTGTATAATTGATGATCTTTGACTTGTCTTCTTACTTTGTGAAGACTAGAGACTGCTATGTGTAGCGTAGAAATTAGGAATCATCAAAGACAAGTGAATCAATCAAAACACTAGACATGATAGCTCAATCAAAAGAACACTCATTGAAATGAACCTAATTCCAAAGAACATTCAATAGAGGTATGAAAACAAAGCATCTAAAAGAAAATATCATGCAAACCATATAACAATTCGGATGCTTCTTCCATGCGGCTCCATTGTTGTTCTTTCCTCTTCAATGGGTTTGTGGATCTCACCTACAAGTGCTCACACAATTGAAAGCAAAAAGCTCAAGAGTACTAGAAACGAAAGTTTGGTAGTTTGATAGAAATTCGGGATTCATGAAGGATTTGAAGGGATTTGATTGAAAAAAACATCCAATTTATAGAAGAATTGGATAAATGACAAGATTAGCATGATGCAATTCAAATGGAAATTGCAAATCAATATGACAAATTATGACAAATTATGCACTTTCCATGCACAATTTTTGATTGATTGATAATTGATGACAAATTATGACACATTCTATGTCAAAATTGATTGATTATCAATTATGACAATTTCATGACAAATTGAAATGTCACTCCCATAGAATTAGGAGATGAATTAGGAGGGAAAAGGAATTAGAAATTTGAAAAATTAGGAAATTGAAATTGATGACAAATTAGAAAATTGGAATTAGTGAATTAATTAATAAATTTTCATTTATTAATCAATTCACAAAGAGGAATAATTAGCCAATTAAATAAAGATTTAATTGTAATGAGAAGACTTAGGATTAATAAATAATTTAGTAATCCTAGAGGAAGAAATGACACATTAGGTTAAATGAATAAATCATAAAACCCTACAAGACGAATTAGAAGTGCAAAAATGACAATTAGGTCTTGATTGAAGATAATTAATGTCATGATTTCGAATTGATAAATGACTAATGCGACAAAATGATTTGATTGATGAATGCGCCAATTGACGAGGAACAATGACAAATTGATCCAAATTGACATAATCGAGACAAACAATGATCGATATCGAAATGATCGATAGCGAAATGATCGCAAAATGACAAGATTGATAATGACCACGATCAATGACAAATTGATCGCAAGATGACAAGATCGAACATGACAACGATCGATGACAAATCGATCGTAAAATGACAAGATTGAAGGATTGATGATAAATCGACAAGATTGATAAGAGGACAACGATCGATGACAAATCGATCGCAAGATTGACAGGATCGATAAGAGGACAAAACCCTAATTAGGATTGACGATGTCCAAAATGATGAGATTGATGATAAAATTGATAAGATTGACAGGAGGACAAAACCCTAATTAGGATTGACGATGTCCAAAATGATGACAAATGAATACGCACATTGATGCGACAGGGTAAAATCGATCAAAATCATGACTGGATAATGTTGTCGACAAGACCAAATTCGAAGACGAGATGATTGAAGAATGTAGAAGAATGACTCGATGTTCGCAAATGATAAAGACCAAGTGCGTGACATAGGAGAAATGTTAATGCGACGCAAAAACCTAAAATGAGGCAATGCGCAATTGTTAAAGTATGACCTCGCAAGCGTTGACCATTTTTGGGTGTCTACACTATGAAATATGAGTTTTGTCATCTGCCCTATGATGACTGTCTTTTCTCTCTGTTAGAGATTCTGCAATATCACTGTTTTGGACTGCACAATTAGTGAAAAGGATAATTTTTTTTTATTGCCCATACATTGACTGCTATGAACTGATCAACTCCTCCATGGTTGGAGCCTACACATATTGTATTGGTTGTCTTTTACTATATTTTGAAGCTCTGTCACTGTATCATATTTCTTTGTCATGGCTAAATGTTTCATCTTGAAGCTGCTTGGATGACTTATTGACTGTAAGTCTTTATGCTTGGCTTGAGGCTACTCTCAATGAGCTTTAATGTTGCAATAATGTCCTTTGGCAATTATTTCTGGAACACTTTACCTGTGCCTTCAATATGGAATGATCATTCTTCAATGTTGATACACAACATGCATTGCTTGAAACTAAATCAATGAACCCAAAATGTCTTGTGAGACTGTTTTGTATTACACTGCCTCTTCTCGCTTATAACAGTACTGTCACTGTTTTGATTCATTCATGACTTTGATGGTGAATGCTTCTACAAGACACAGGGAACTATGTACTCTTTGGTTCATGACTATCTATAGTTACTATCTAGTGCTATTGGACTGCTCCAACTCCTGCTACTTGGATAAGACTACCCTTCTATGGCTTTTGTGACAGCATATCATGACAAAAGGCAAATATTATGAAGATTTTAAACTCATATAAAATCCATATTTAAAACTCTAGATAGCTAATGTACTCTTCCTCCACGTGCATATGCATGTATAACTGAAATATTGTGCTTACAGCGTACCCTCACTTTTCCTCATAAATTTCAAATATTTCTTCCACTTGTTGTTGTTGTTTGGTTGCCTTCAAAACTGAAAATATGGGCATGAGATGCGTAAAATATAACGCCAAAACTCCCGTTGAAGGTTGGAATACTCCTGGCCGCCATGGAAATGACCTAGAATGAAGGAAGAAAAACCTAAGAACTAGGGCCCATTCAACAAAACTGAAGTGCTCTTTCCCAAACTCACGTGAGAAAACATCAAACTCAATTCAAACTTGAGTTTATTGAAAAGTATGCTTGAATGTATCACAATTTCCCTCCCAAACATACTTTGGGAGCCATGAGGTCCTCCTCCTCATTTTGCAATAAATTAAAAAATAAAGAGTTATGCCCATTTTTTTAATACTTCAAAGGAAGTTAAACTATGACTTGACTGCCTTTATGCCTAAAATTCCAATAAATGATTCAAAATTTATTTATATTTTAAGACATAAAATGCATCCTACACAAGAGGTGAAACCGAAAAACTTCATAAGTGCAATTAAGGCATGAGGCCAAAATTGGACTACAATTATAATTATTTATCAAGATGAATTGATTGCATTTTCAAAGCAAGCAGAGATCCATCATTTCATCTTGAGAAGATATCATCCGGGCTCTTGAAAATGGGATTTCTTTGAATCCTAAGAAGTGTACATTCAATGTCACTAAAGGTAAACTCTTGGGTCATATTGTTTCAATGGATGGAATTAGAATAGATCTAGAAAGAGTAGCAATAATAGATGAAATACCCATCCCAAAGACTATGAAGTCCATTCAGTCATTTTTTGGTCAAATCAATTTTGTTAGAAGATTTATTTATAACTTTGCTAAAATTGTAAAGCCCATCTCTAAGATGGTGAAAAGGGGGGCTAAGATTGACTAGAATGTAGAATCAATTGATGCCTTTGTGGCTATCAAAAGAGCAATTAAAGAGGCTCCAATGTTGAAATTTCCAGACTTTAGCAAGTCTTTCCATATTTTCTTGTTTGCTTCCTTCCATACAATTGTGGTTGTTATGCTTCAGAGGAATGATGAGGGATACAGGCAACCCATAACATTTTATAGCAACTCCCTTCAAGCTATAGAACTAAAGTATGACATAGCAGAAAAGAAAGGATGTGCATTAGTTAAAGTTGTCAAGAACTTTAGACCTTATCTTGTAGGAGAAAAAGTTATTGCTTATGTGCCTAACATAGTTGTGAAAGATATCTTTGCCCAATCATAAGAGACATGAAGAAGGTGTTGATGGATTAATAAAATCTTAGAGTTTAATATTGATATTCAAATCACCAAATTGGTTAGAGGGAAAGGATTAGCAAAGCTCATGGCAGAGGAGAACTTGGAAGCTTTACAAGTGAATGCTCTCTAACTCGGAAGATAATATTTGCAGCTTACAACATACTCCATGGTATACAAATATAGTATTTTTTTGAAATATATGAAGTGTCTAGAGGGTTTGACAGACAATCAAAAGAGGACTTTAAGGTTTCAGGCTCAAAAGTATGTCTTCATTAGTGGAGATTTGTTTTTTAGGGACCAAGATTGTGTCATGTTGATATGCCTTGATGAGAATTAGGCTAGGGTTATGTTGAAATAGATGCATTCAGGAGTGTGTGGAGGCCATTTTACAACAAATACTATTGCCCATAAAATTCTTAGGGTGGGCTATTATTGGCCTACCTTGTTTGTTGATACTCATACATATGTCAGAAAATGTGAGCCTTGTCAGAAATTCTTAGGTAAGTTGAAGTATTCAGGTGCACTACCTCTTAGGCCTCTGCAGGTTGAAGCCCCTTTTCATCAATGGGGAATTGATTTTTATTAGTGAGATGGCTGAAAAATCTAATGGTGGACACAAATGGAATCTAGTTGCCACTAATTATTTTACAAAGTGGATAGAAGCTATCTCAACTAGGCAAGCAACTAGTAAGGTGGTCATTGATTTTTTGGTGAACAATATCATTATTAGGTTTGGAGTCCCAGTGAGGTTGATAATGAATAATGCCATGTGTTTTGGATCTATAGAGTTCATTGAGTTTTTGTAAGTATTATGGCATAAATATCTCATATTCATTGCCATATTACCCACAAGGCAACATGCAGGTTGAATCAAGCAACAAGAGCATCTTGAAAATCATCAAGAGAACACTTGAGAAAAATAAGAAGGCCTTAGATTCAAAACTAAGAATGGCATTGCGGGCGGATAGGATTACCATCAAGAAGGAAATAGGGAAGTCACCATTTGAGCTAGTATATGGGACACAAGCTAGACTGTCTATTGATAATTTGTTTTTGATTAAGAAAAAATAGGTTTTAAGGGACCCGAACCCGCTTACATAATGAAAGATAGACAATAAAGAAACAAGACAAAATAGCTGCAAAAGACCAACACAAAAACCAACAGCTAGGACAAAAAGACAGCAAGGAGCCAACAAGAAATTGGCCTCCCAAACCCAGCATTACATATCAATTGAATACTTTTATAGACTCCTCGGCATTCTGAACCAGAAGCATCATCGCCTTGGCCGCTTCCCTCAGATCATTGCTCTCCTATCTCAGCTGGATATCTTTCGATTTGGTCTCCATCTCAGCAGTGTTCTGCCTTGTCCTTCGCCTGGAAGTCTATTGATAATTTGTTGCCAATGTACAAGTTCATCCAAAAGAATGGTTGGGATGTACTAGAGCTACTAGATGAGAGAATGGAGCAATTAGAAAAATTGGATGAGGTTAGGAATGATACCCATAAAAGAAACCTGAAGTTGTAGTAGCAAAACAAATATTTGTTTGATAGGTCTTCTGACAGGAAGTTCAATATTGATGATTTGGTACTGATGTAGAATGCAAGAGGTCAAGATAAGGGAAAAAATGGAAAAATTGAGGCCTTATGGTTGGGACCTTATTTTATTGCTGACAAGAATGGATAAGATTCATACTTCTTGAAGGATATGGAAGGTGAAATTCAGGAATTGCCAGAGCATGGACAATTCGTCAAGAATTTCTTTGCTTCAAATTTTTTATTTCCATGCACAATAGGTTAGTATAAATTTTGTACATATTCATTTTGTTTTTTGGTCTGCTCCCCTAGAGATTATGAATTATCACCTTGGTCTAGGTAATCAAGTGTCCCCAACTAGAGCCGCTATTAGGATTGCCTAAATTTGCCAGTTATTCTACTCTAAAAATGCCTTTTGTTCCCTTTGTGCATGAACTAGGGTTATAGAATTTTTTCCTTAGTGCTAAAAGGTTTATGTTGCCCCTATCATTTTAATTTTGTGTTGACCCATTGTCCCAGTCAGTGGTGTATTAAGTTACAACCTCATGTCTTTTAAACCATTGGTTGACCGACCCCTTGCATTAGGAGTGATAATTTCTACCATTTGTGTATTTTTCTAAAGTTTCCTAATGTTTTATATAAGGTCTAAATATCCTAGCTTCTAAGTATGTCATGGTCCCCTTGATCCTCATGATTCACTTAAGTGACCATGTGCTTTATTATTTCACTTAAGTCTTAGTCTTCCCCTCACCTCACGTAGTCTTTTCCAAGGTCCTGAATACACCATAGGGTGGTGGGGAAGCATCTGGCAGTTACAAATTTTAGTTATCCCTGTGCCCCATGGTAATGTCATAGCAAGGGAAACTGTGTTGCGGGGTGGAAGGGTCAACATCTAGCGGTTTAGGCTCTTAGTTTCCCATGACCCTATAAGGATGTCACAATAGTTGAGATAGCGGTGACAGACAATAAGGAAGTATTTTGTGCTTTTGATATAGGAGCATCTAGCAACCTAAAAATGTAAGTTTTGAATTTTGATGAGAATGTTCATGAATAGGTCCATTTTGGTGTTTTAAAATGGATGCCTACTCAATTGGATCCTTTTGAGTATGTAATAAGGTCTAGAGGAGTTTCCCTCCAAAAGATTGTTTTAATATTTGAATTTGTTAAGGAGGCCTAGGAGGTCAAAAGTTAGTAATGTTTTGGATTAAGTCAAAAATAGGTTTTGAAGGGGCCCTGAAACCCTTTACAAAATGATTCTAAGAGGTATAGAATAAAAAAGCAACATCCAAAACAAAACGGGCTGCAAGGATAGGCATAAAAAGTAGCAGCCAAAGAGACAACAAAAGCCCAACCGGGCACAAAAAGACAACAGAAAGAACAAACCCAGACACAGAAAGAACCAACAATAGAAAACAACCTAATTACATTAGGCTTATGAGGGTCTCAATGACCTCAGCCTTAAGGGCATTCATGATATCAACATCAACCTTCATAGCTTTATGATCCAAATTCTGAAAGGCCGCCTTTTTCTTCATGTTCCCTCGAGTCCTTTTGCAGGGTCCTTCACCACTTTGAGACGCCTTAGCTTCATCACCAATAACAACAACAACCTTATCCGATTGTTCCAGACTATTTACCACGGTATTCATAACCATTGCAGACTGTTTAACAATTTTGTGACTGCTAACCATACTGGTCTTGAGGGTGTCCTGGATCTTGTTGTAGCCTTCCTCAACACAAGTGATGCGTTCCTCCAGCCTTTTCTTCAGTTGATCAACCCCTTCCCCTATTTTCTTGATACAGTCCATGACCGACTTCTTCTCAGCCTCAGTCCAATTCCCTTCATTATTTGGATTACCAAGAGAAGAACCAGTAGGGAAAGAACCCATTTTGATTCCCAAGGCTCTTTGGTTAATCCAAATCTCTTTAAGTTCATGAAACAACCACTTGAACAAACTGAAGGTGTCAATTACATGATCGTGAGCCATCCCCAACACATTTTCATAATCCATGCTCTTATCATTTAGCTCATCACTTTTGGGATGAAGGCCTGCAATACCACCCACACCCACATTACCAGTCTCCTTATAGGACGGAGGAGAGGTCAAGACATTAGGGTTATCAGGATTCTTAACATCATCTGCCTTCTCACTAGAAGAGGGGGAACCATTCTCGGCCCAAGTAGAGGATGAGTACATAATGATGTTCTTATGACCTTTGGAATGCTTCCTCATCTTGGGTTTAGAGCTCAAAGGAATTTCCATTTTATCTTTTTTCAGGGGAGGGGGAGTCTCATCAGACCTAGACCTAGAGGCATCATTATACAACTCTCCCGCACTAGTCTCATCATTCTAAGAAGAAATGTGGATAAAATCATCAGGGGGAGGAAGATCACGGAAATGGCCATCAATAAGGACCAACATGCCTTCATGCACGATGGGAAACTTAGCAGGGTTCTTATGGTGGTCACTGAAATTAGCCTGAAGAGAAGACATGAGGTAGAAAGGGA
Organism: Cryptomeria japonica; assembly: GCF_030272615.1. Taxonomy (NCBI): domain Eukaryota; kingdom Viridiplantae; phylum Streptophyta; class Pinopsida; order Cupressales; family Cupressaceae; genus Cryptomeria; species Cryptomeria japonica. The sequence goes on along the minus strand of NC_081405.1, from coordinate 452,945,932 downwards.
AAGACATTTTCACATCATGGCAGAAATGATTCAAAATAAAAAAGTGGTGGCCATACACCCTAGTATATCGACCATCCAAAGTAAGGTAATTCATAATTACCTTGAGAAGCTTCTTCTAGAAAGACTTAATGACCACAATATCATAGTAGCTGGTTGTCTTCTTAACGATTTTAGTCCGCTCCTCCTCCTTCTTGGGGAAATTCTGCACAACTTGCTCCGTGTACACCCTATCTCTGTAATACTTCATGCCATCCATAGATAACCCAGTGACCTGTGCAATAAGGGCTTCATCAACCAGGACCCTCCGACCATGAAGAAAAATCGTTCCATCCTTCCAGTTTTTATCAAAATATCTCGTAACATCTTGATTTCGCCCTTGAAGCCTCTCAATGTATGGAGTGAGCCCACCTTTTTACAGAATACACCATAGCTTCTTTTCATTCTTAAGTTGCACATAGCTAGGCGGCTCAATTCTTTTTCTTGCACCACCCATTTTATCGAGCTCTCTGTAATACTCTCTGCGACGAATTTCCAGAGTTAAAGAAAACCTCCAGAAAATGTATAAAATCAGCCACAAAGAATACAAAATAAATTTGCATCGATTCTTATGTCCTCTCTGGCCACCCATCTCAGAATAGAAGGTATTATCAATTCTAGAAACACTCAAAGTCATTATGGCACTAGTAATCATTAAATTTACTCCCCTGAATTCGCTCGTGGAGTAGATGCATTGCAAATTCCTAGTCCAACCTGTCACCATGGGTCCAACAAAGCTGGGCTTTACACGTCACTCCCCTATTGGCAAGGAAGTCAGAAAGCACATTGGATTGTCTGTAAACATGGACGAACATGCATTTATCAAAGGTTTTAATAATATCTATCCAAATATCAACATTCCAAGTCGGAGTTGAATTTCCCTTTAGGTAGTTGATAGTTCTTTGAGTCCCCCTCGACCCAAACAAGCTTACAGTTGTTCTGTTTTGCAAGTTTTAAATTGTAATAAGCTCCTATGGCTTAAAAAACATTATTAGTATATTTACCTAGAGGGAGAGCAATGGTAGAAATGAAGTTGCCGTAGTGATCCCGTATCACCCCACCACAACCAGCTTGACCAAGGTTCCCTCTAGCTGCGCCATCAAAATTTATTTTAACCCATTCTTGGGGTGGGAAGTTCCAACTAATGTTGTACATGGGGTTGACCTTATGTGTAACCATATGATGACCAAAATACCAATCCTTGACAACATTAGCTTCATACTCCTTAAGGATACCACTGTGAGAGAGGACATTGGGGCTAACAATCGAGAGGTTATCAAAGATGGCTCTAGAAATTTTCTTGAAGACAATATCAGAAGGGAGATGGATCAAAAGTTAGTATTGTTATTTAAGGAGGTTGAAAATATTGTATAAGGGGAAATAATATTATAATGAACCTCTTAATCCACCCAAGTGAGGTTGTAAGTGAGTTACATAATTAAGTTAGGTTTGAAGTCTTGGAAAAAGGCATATTTTTGCACTTTTGTTAAAAAAAGACATTAGGTTTTTGAATGAAAAAAGATGCTCATATTTTAATTGTAACTATTATTTATGTGTATTGACATGTAATTAATGAGAAACCACACTTGAAGGGGCTATTAAGAAGTTTTGATGGGAAAATCCTTCTTCTTGATAATTTTTGATAGTTTTTGTGACAATTTCTTAGTATAACAGTCTAATTTTTCTTACTACAAGCCTAAAAATGATTATAAAATATATTATTATGTATTAAGAATCAAATGAAATTGGTTTGAAGTGATTTTGTTGAGTTTTGAGCAAGATATGGCAAAAATACCATTGGCTGCCTTGTTACAAACCTAAGGTTTCCAGAGAGAGGAAAAAATTCATATCTTTTGTTTCCACTATCCAAAATTGCTAAAAATTGTTGAAAACCTCCCTTATATTACTTCCTATGTTCTCTCTAAAGTAAATTTCAAAATTCAATTCCATGTGAAAGTTATGTGGGATTGTGTGTGTTTGTTGCTTAAAAGTTGTCAAAACCTCTGTGTTTAGGGTGGGGTTGATAAATATCTTAGTTTTTGAGTTCCTTAGAGGAAAGAGCTGGTTTCAAGAGGGCATGTGGATTATGTTGAGGGTTTGAGGAGTCTAATAATTTATTTAAATGAGTAAGCCATTACAAAAATCCCACTAAGTCTTCCTTGAGGGTTTTATCCTATCATGAAGGCTATAGAGAAATTTGCCAAGAAAAGGTAAACAAATTTAACTTTGCCAAACTTGTTCATTGCCTATATCAACTTTGAAGTTTATGCTTCTCATCCCCACATAATTAAGATCGAATTTTAGAAAGCGTTACGAGATAGATTGGATGAAACTAAAGTTGAATATGGTCATCCCTCAACATCATGGGATAAAAGTTAATGAATAAAAGGCAATGCAAGATAGAGGGATAACCTAGACAAAAGGAGATTCTTTCCTTCTGCTTTGCAGAGATAACAAAGAAGAGAATTAGACCCCATGGGCTAGCGTGATAAATTAGTGAGGAAATAATTGTTCCCCTCTACCCGATGGTGATAAATTAAGATAAACAAAGGTGGCGAGGGGTAGAGGGATGAAATATAAAGGGGAGGTGGCAAAGACAAAAATATACCACGTCAGTAAGTCAACGAAAGTCAAAGTTTCATCTTGACCATTTCTCTCAGGATCAAGGGCAGAGTTCAAATTTATAGGTCACCAAACCAAAATTCTTGCATGATGAAAATTAATGGCGACAAGACTTAGTACCCATTGTAGAGATTAAAATCAAGTTTTCACAATTCATTTTATCACCACAAAATCAGAGAGATCAAGACAGAGGTTTTCAAGGAAGGAGCACGAGTTTGTAGTGACAAAGTGATTCGACAAAGCTTTGAATACAAGTAAGTAATGAAATCATCCATGTGCTTTCTAAATTGGTCTATAGAATTCAAGAAAGTTAAACAGTAGGGCAATTGAATTTGCAAAGTAGAGAAAAATTGCAAACCCTAGTTGAGATGATGGCTCCCAAATGATAAATTACCACTGATCCGAATGTACAAATGAATCCTCAACAAGGGGAAATCTCGAAACCTAAGAGGAGGACATTTGCCACCACAAAACCTATGGAAAATCCACAACCTACCCAAAATCCAAAACTTGCAAAAACTCTACAAACTATAGAAACCCCACTCGTAGTGTATGTGGATGTAGAAACCCTAAACAATCGAGTTTCACAACAATTGAATAAAATTGAGAGAAAGAAAATGGAAGTTAGAGGTTTGCATCAAGACTTTCTTGAGATTTTTAATGGCTCCACCATGAAAGGTTCACTAAAAATGGTTCTCGTTGACAATTGCATAAAGTGCGGGGATGCTCATATAGAAGAGAGGGGGTGGGATATTTTTTGGTTCTTTTATGGCAACAAAGACAAGGAAATACTAGTATCAAATCCTTAGACTCTATGATGCAGAGCCAGGCAACAACTAGGTGAAAACCTTTTCTCACCTAAAGCTACTATATCCAAAAAAAGTTCTTTTGTTTGTTAAAGGTGTGAACACCACACCCACCAAATTCTCAACTCACACAACAATTTGTGTGACCGGATCCATACAAGTTTAGTCTCTTTTGGTACTGGTATGATGAAAACACTCTACCCTTGTGTGAACCGGTTTAGTACCTTCCAGTACTGGTGGGATGGAAACCTATTGGATTTTGTCTATTGGTGGTCCAACCAACACAAAACACCCATAATATTTGGAAATCAGATGTGTTAGGGAATACTTGCCTCACAACTGTCCAATTGTCTAGTAGCTCTACCAGTAGCCTAATAGCCGTATCGGTTGAGTTTTCCAAACACAACTAAAAAATGTTCCAAAGGACAAGACAACCTAAAGGTAGATTTAGACACCCTTTACCTAGTTACACAATTCCTCTAAGGATTAGACACTAACCACAAGTTGAAAGGTCTGTACCCTTACTGTCCTTCCAGACCTAATTAAGCCAATTAGGCCTAATTTACAAAGAAAGTATCCCTTGTATTAGCCCTCCAACTAAATAAACACTTTTTAAAGGTGGGTTAAGGTTTAAAACCACTAAATCCAAGGTTTCAAAACTTGATCCCATCTTCTTTATCTTCTGCAAGTGATTTCCACTTCTACAGTTCAGGTGGTCACATAGAGATGCCCGCCTAGGGTCAATTCAATCTCTTCGATCTTGGAGTCTCCCTGCAAAACAAAACCAAAATATTATGATACAATGGCCCTTCTAATATTTTCTCCACAGGTTGTTTGGTCCTCCGGTGAAAATGTCAGATTAAGGGCATCTTTACAGTGAAACCCTAGGTGTGGGTAGGGTTTGTGACCAGTCTAGTTAGAATTGGATGGATCCCTACAACCCGACTGTTACAAAACCTCAAACTTGATTCAAATGAAAGGTAAGAGACTTCCTTAACTCATCAAATTGGTTTCAAGCATCCACCAATCCCTACTAATCAGAAATGAATAGCAAAAACACAAAATTTCAGAAAACTCCAAGTATATTGTATTGCTCCAAACTCCAAAACATCATCAAATTTCATCAACTTCAACAACTACGCCAACAAAAACCTAGAATAGATCTAAGTGGGCATAATATATATCCTCCCTAATGGTTTCGAACCACTTTTCAAATTTTGGAACCGTTGGAGGATTAGTTATCCCTTTTTACAACATTTTGCAATGACAACAAAAGTTGGCAACTTGCACTTTTCAAACTTGGCGACTCCAAGGTGTATTTGACCTATTCTAAGGATTGGTCTGATGTTTCTAGGACCAATATTTATTTGCTTGACTCATGCCTGGACTCCTACTGACCCACATGGTCATTTATCCATGGTGGCTTATAAAATGCAACCATTACATTGCCTTACATCAATTGGATCTTATTGACTCACAAAACTATCAACCTATTCAAGATGATCCTTTTCACCTCATGGGTGATATTAGGCTCTTTTAGACTTTATTTGTGTCCTCCTTGTGTCTTTGGGTGCTCCTGCACCATACTCCCTGGGTGATTGAATCTCAAGTCCACTTGAGATGAGTTTCGACAGTGTAGTCCCATGTTTCTTCATCTGGTCTTCATCCATCCATACTGCATCTGCCTTAGGGAGTCCTTGCCACTAGACAAGGTATTGTTTGTAGACCTTATTCCTAGTTTTCTTCACAATCTTGGTGTCTAATATCCTTTCAAGTTTGGGTGGCCCTTGACTTGGAAAGTCTTCTAGTATGTCTGCATCATCCTCTACCAGAAATGTACCATCTTCCTGCACTGTACCTTTGAATGGTGTCAGATCTGCAACATTAAAGATTGGGAATATACCTATATATAAAGGTAATTGTATTTCTTATGCATTGTTCCCAAACTTCTTGAGTATTGGACAAGGTCTAACCTTTCTCATCATGAGCTTTGTGTGTTTCCCTTTTGGCAATCTCTCCTTTTTTAGATTGGCCCATACCATGTCTCCAACTTGGAACTGCACATCTCTCTTTCTTCTGTCAGCTCGCTCCTTGTACTTCTCTATACTTCTCTGCAGTTGCATCCATACTTGGTCATGCATCTCCTTTATTCCTTCATCAAATTCTTCTCCACAAGCACTGATATGTTCAGTTGAGGGTAGATTTCTCAATTCTAGCACACCTCTTGGATCCAATCCATAGACAATTTGGAAAGGGCTCCTTCTGGTACTCATATTGACATAATCATTATAGGTATATTCTTCTTGGGAGATGATGGAATCCCACTTTTCACCATGCTACTTGGTGAGGCACCTCAACAAATTTCTAAGTGACCTATTGACCACTTCTGTTTGGCCATCTGTTTGGGGATGATAAGCTGAACTAAAAGACAAGTTTGTGCCTAACTTCCTCCAAAAATGTTCTACAAATTTCACATCTCTATCTGACACAATGTTCAAGGGTAAACCACATATTCTTACAACTTCATTAAAGAAAAGGTTTGCAACATATGTAGCATCACTTGTGCTCTTGCATGGCAAAAAATGTGCCATCTTGTTAAACCTGTCAACAAACTAAAAAACACTGTCAAAACCTTTTTGAGTTCTTGGCAAAACCATCACAAAATCCATGCTCACACTTTCCCAAGGTCTTGAAGGAATGGGCAATGGATGGTATAGTCTTGTGTTTGTTGTTGTCCCTTTGGCCTTTTGACACACCACACATGAATCAACAATTTTTCTGCAATTTAGGCCAATGGTAAAATCTTCTCACCAACTCAAGAGTTTTGTCTAATCCAAAGTGTCCCCCCATACAACCACCATGTTTCTCCTTAATTATGTTATCCCTCATTGAACATTTAGGAATGCATAAATGGCATCCTTTGAAAAGAAGACCATCTTGAATCAAATAATCAGAATACTCTAAATGATACCAACTACCAAACTCAGTGCATACCTTGTAAATGTCTTTGAAACCTTCATCTGCAACACACATACCTTTGAGGGAATCAACTCCTACACTCTCCAACTATATTTTTGAAACTTTTAGTGCCCTCTTGCTAAGAGCATCTACAACTTTGTTTGAGACACCTTTCTTGTGTTTGATTTTAAAGGTGTAGGCCTGAATGGACTCAACCCACTTCATATGCTTATGGCTCAATTTCTCTTGACTATTTAGGAATCTTAGTGCTTGATTATCTGTATACACAACAAACTCTTTGGGAAGCAAATAATGCCTCCACTTCTTTAGTGCCTGAACTAATGCATACATCTCCAAATCATAGGAAGAATATTTCTTTTTAGCATCATTAAATTTTTCACTAAAAAATGCAATTGGCCTACCTTCCCGACTAAGTACTACACCTATTGCCAAATGACTTGTATCACATTCAATCTAAAATATTTTGTCGAAATCCGGTAAGGTAAGAACTAGTTGTTGTGATACATTTTTCTTCAACATTTCAAATGCTTCATCCGCCTTCTTGGTCCATGCAAATTTGCACTTCTATCCACCCCTGATGGTCTCTAACATGGGAGCACAAATCTGGCTAAAATTCCTGATAAACTTCCTATAAAAGGTAGCTAGGCCATGAAAAATCCTTACATCACCAATTGTTCTAGGAGTTGGCCATGTGAGAATGGAAATCACTTTATCAACATCCATTTTTCAGATTTCCTATAGAAATCACAAATCCAAGGTAAGTCAGTTCTTCCTGCAAAAACACACACTTTTCCATGTTTATCATTAGTTTCTCTTCATTCAACCTTCTCAGGACCATATCCAAATGTTTTAGGTTCTCCTCCTTTGTCTTGCTAAACACTAGGATGTCATCTAGATACACTATGACAAACTTACCAATGAACTCCTTCAACACCTCATTCATGAGTCTCATGAAAGTGCTAGGGCATTTGACTGTAATACCCTAAAAATGGTCATCTAAACCATGGGCCCCTAATCTCGACAACATCACCAAGGTCCTAACCAAAGGCAATTAAATCAATCTTGAGCACATTATTAATTCTTTAATCATCAAATATCACATGGCAAATCAATTACTCAATATTAATTAAATATTCATTTAATTAATTGAATCATTTCCAAGAATATCATTTTGATCAATTATTCTATTTTAATTTATTAAATATCCTTGCATATTTAATTAATTAATAAAATTGCCATTTAATCATGCAAAATGAATTAATTTAGTACAAAAGAGGAATTAATTACAAAACAAGAGTTGAATTGAAATTAAACAAAAATAATTGGATTGAAAGAGAAATCAACTTGGGATATTATTTCATTTTCTAAATTTAGAACTTGAAATCATAAAAGCAATTAAATTGAATTATAGAATTATTCTCTAAAATTTGAACTCAAAGCTTTTCAGAAAAAGAAGTTCAGTTGCATTGAAAAGACTCTTTTCTTGAATAAATAAAAGAATTATCTATTTTTATCACAAATGCATGGAATTAATTTATTATTATTTCCAATGCAACTTGGACTTATAATTTGAATGCATTTCAACTAAACTATAATTGGAATCTATCTCAAGGTTAACTAAACCTGATTTCGGTGGAGCGACAATGGGGGAAGGAGCAGTAAGCGGCAATGGGGGAATTCAAAATTCAAATTCTCTACAAGGCGGGAACTCTGGTTCCAATGATGGGAGCAGCCGGATTGTAGCTGGTCCCATAGGAGAGAAGGATAAGCCTCCAGACTTTCCGGAAGCTGCTGCTATTCAGCAGACTGGTGGTACTCTGCCAGAGAAGACAGTGGGTTCCTCTGGGCCCTTGGGGGAAGGGACCAACGGGGGGCCCATCCCACGTGATAGCTCCGGGGAGAGCGGAAAAGAATAAAAAAAAATGGTCTTCCCTCTTTGGAACTAGACCAACTGGTAAATCCTCATTTCCTCCTGTCAAGAATATATCTGATCCTTCAAGAGGTAAGTTCGCTATCTCTATCCCTGATCTGGTTTTGGATCATAATATAAATAGTATGTCGAACTCCTTGGTAGGCAAATTTATGGGACTGCGTCCTAACATTGAAGTTGTTAGGGCCTATGTCAAACGAAAATGGGCCCTTAAGGGTAATGTTGAAATTTTAGCCTTACCCAAAGGCCTTCTGTCCTTTTCTTTCTCTTGTGAAGAAGACAAACTTATGATTATTTGTGGAAGTCCCTGGTTGGTAGGAAAGATAGCCTTGGTTCTTCGTAAATGGCAACCGAATCTGAATATGAATGACTCTCTCTTGACACAAGTTCCAGTTTGGGTAAAGCTGCCAGGCTTTCCTTTGGAATATTGGGCAGAAAGTATCTTCTCTGGAATTGTAAACTCTTTTGGTGAACTACTTTCTATAGACCCAGTAACAGCTTCAAAAAGGAGACTCACTCATGCTAGGTTTTGCGTAGGGATAGCCCATGATGCATATATGATGGAATAGATAGATTTAGTATCAAAGCTGGGAACATGGAAGCAACATATTGAATATGAATCTATTCCCTTTGCCTGCTTCCATTGTAAAAAAGCAAGGCATTGGGTGAAGTCTTGTCCCATCAAACCCAAGGCAGAATCCAGGCAGCCTAAGCCCCATTCTAAAAATCAAAGGGCACTAGAAAAAATGGTATGGCAAGTTAAAAACTCAGAAAGTAAAGAAGAAAACTCAAATCGTTTTAATCCCTTGGGGGAGAATAAGGAAGTTCCCTTAGCCTCTATCTCCAGTCCTACAACCTAGGAAGCTCTGAGAAATGATTCAACCATTGTCAACCTTCTGATTACTTTTCAAACAAGGGAGCAAAAAGATCAGATTGATTACCTAAATGATATAATTGAAGTGGTGGCTGATACTTGTGAAGGAAATGAACTGCAAGAGAAAAATGATCAACTAGAGGAAGGAGAAATCCCTGTCTCCCAAGAAGAAAACACTGATTCCTCTCTGCTCATGCCTAATCTTGAAATACAAGAAGCCCAAAAATGTTCAATTTTGGGCCTGAACCTCTCAGACTCAGACTGGAGTTCAAAATTAGCTAACAGTGATTTAAATGATTCAAATGCTTCCCGAACCCCTAATTGGGGAAACGAAGAAGAAATTTCCAAAATCCTAAGCAACCCGGTAGCGGCTCCTGAGATAGACGCTGAGTGGAAAATACCAAAGCAAAGGAATAAGAAAGGAACTACTCCCTTGACTTCTCTGCTAAGGAAATCTAGCAGAATAGGTCAAGTGGATGTCAGGTATACCTCCTCCTCCCCAGGTCGTCCCACTAATCACACAGTCAGAAACAAGGAGGCCAACAAGAACATTGCAGATGGAACCCAGAAGACTCTTAAGGAGTTAGGAATTGGTAAGTAACTATGAAGGTTATTTCTTCTTATATTAGGGGACTTAATAACCCCCATATGCATGACATTATCAGGAACATGATAAGGGATAGTAAACCTGATATATTTCTAATTCAAGAAACCAAAATGAGTAAAGAAAAAGTTGAATCATTGAAGTTTTTCAAAAATGGAAATGTCAGTGGCGGCAGTTCTGAAGGTGCTTCAGGAGGTATAGCTACCATTTGGAATCTTAATTATGTCAAAGGGCATGTTATCATCCAGGACAACAATTTTTCTTGTATCAAATATGAGCACCTAAAAGATGGTACTTCATGGGTCCTCACCAACATTTATGCTCCCAACACCTTGAAGGCTAGAAATTCCTTCTGGAAAAAACTTATTCAAGCTAGGGACAACTTCAGGAATCTTAGCTGGCTAGTTATGGGGGACTTCAATACTCCTTTGAGAGAGGAGGAAAAATATGGAGGAAGCCCCCCTCAGTTGGAAAGTAGGTTGGCCCTTATGGATTTCATTAACTCTCAGGCCCTCAATGACTTGGAAATTCAGGGATGTAATTATACTTGGACTAATAGGAGAACTGGTACTGATCTTATCCAAGTTCATCTTGATAGGACTCTCATTTCTGATGATTGGTTTAGTCATTATTTCTGTTCTCTGTCGACCCACATTCGGGTTGGTTCGGATCATTTTCCCATCACCTTTATTGCTGACTCCATCAACAAAAGGAGAAACTTCCCCTTTAGATTTGAAAAATGTGGACCCTCCACCCAAACATCAAAAGTAATATCCAGAAATGGTGGAGCATTCAAGTTGAGGGAACTGCTATGTATAGAGTTGTTAAGAAGCTTAAGAGTGTTAAGGACAACATAAGAATCTGGAATAAATCCAGCTTTGGGAACATTTTTGAGGCCAAAAGCAAAGTCCAGGAAGACCTCAAAGAAATACAAACTCAAATCCAAAAAGATGGTTTCAGAACTGTATCCATTGTAGATGAAAATGGGACTCTCAAAAAATATCATGATATCATTGCCAAAGAGGAATCCTTTTGGAAGCAGAGATCAAGATGCATCTAGCTTAAGGAAGGAGATAAGAACACAAGATTCTTCCACATGTCGACTATCAAGCACAAAGTAGTTAACATGGTTACCAAACTCATGGTGGATAAAGGGGCGATTATCAAGGAGGAGGAAATTAGAAAGGAAGCTAAAAGGTTTTTTTCGGAACTGCTAATGAGGGATAATAGATTGGATGTTGAAGCTCAATCTTATTTTCTTCTTAACATCCCTTGTCTCATTGATGATCATAAGAATGCCTCCCTTTCTTCCATTCCCTCTAATCAGGAAATCAAAAATGTTGTCTTCTCCTTTGATGGTAACAAAGCACCGGACCCGGATGGTTTTCCAATGTTCTTTTTTCAAGATTTCTGGGACATTGTTGGGAAAGATGTTACCAATGGAGTCAAGGAAATTTTTGGGGCTAGGAAACTTTTGAAAGAAATCAATGGCACATTTCTGGCTCTCATTCCCAAATCTCAAGGCATTGACTCTATGGACAAATTTAGACCTATCAGTCTTTGCAATTCCTTTTATAAGATTATCTCTAAGGTTCTTACTTCCAGATTGCTTTCTGTCCTTCCTGCTCTTATTAATCACCAGCAAAATGGTTTTGTCCTTGGTCATCAAATAATTGACTCTATTATTACTGTCCATGAGAACATCCACTCTCTTGTTAAAGCTAAGAAGTAGGGTCTCATCCTTAAGCTTGATCTCTCCAAAGCCTACGATAGGGTTGACTGGTCTTTCCTCTTGAAGGTTCTCATGTCTTTTGGTTTCTCACCCAGAGTTTTGGATCTCATCACCTGACTTATCACCTCTGCTTCTTTTGCTGTTATTATCAATGGTTCACCTTCTCCTTTTTTCCAAGCCTCTAGAGGTCTTAGGCAAGGGGATCCTATTTCCCCCATCCTCTTCATTATTATGGTAGAATGTTTTGGAAGGAGTATGGAAAATTTGGTTTTGCAAGGCTCCTTTAAGGGTCTCCACCCTTCCTCTGCGGATCTTGTTTGTTCTCATCAACAATTTGTAGACGATACTATTATCACAGGGGAATCTAGTATTTCTGAAGCTAAAACTTTGAAGAGTACTCTTTGTAAGTTTGCCTCTGCATCGGGTCAGCTTATCAATTGGACTAAAAGTGAAGTTTTTTTCATCAATACCCCGGAGAGAAGACAACAGAGAATCAATAGAATCCTGAAGTGTAGGATTGCTAATCTTCCTGCAATCTATCTTGGTCTCCCTATGGGCACTACTCCTCTTGACTCCTTCTAAAGTTCTCTAGTGGACAAATTCCAGAAAAAGTTAGCTGGATGGAAAGGAGCCCTACTTAGTTAGGCTGGAAAGCTCCAACTTCTTAAAGCTTCTCTTCTAAGTATTCCGATATATGCTCTTAGCCTTTTTAGAATTCCAGTTAAGTATGTTGATGCTATCGAGAAAATCCAAAGAAGATTCCTTTGGTCTGGGGTTGAGGACAAGAAAAGAATGTCCTTGGGGACCAGGTCTATAAATGGAAGAGCCATGGCAGTCTGGGCCTGAGGAGGATCCGAACCCTAAATGAAGCTCTTCTGTCCAAAAAATTTTGGAGAATGTTTCATCTTGATACTGAATAGTGTAAAATTTGGCGAAGTAAGTACTTTCTTCAGTCCTCTTCCCTTTCTTCTTTTATCAATTTGGATATTAGTATTAATGGCTCCCACATATGGATTTATGCCTCTAAATGTAAAGAAAGTATAGCTAAAGGAGTGATATGGAAAGTTGGAAATGATAGGAAAGTTAAATTCTGGGAGGATCCCTGGATTTTTGATAAACCTTTGATAGAAATCAATGAATGGGCCCCCTATGCTCCCTCTTGTATAAGATCTTTTGGCTCCTTAGTTGCTGAGTACTGGACTGGTAACGAATGACAGAATATTGAAAGCATCCACCCAAGCCTTTCTAAGCTCAAGATCCATTTGTCTACGGTTTGGTTGAACAAAGAGGTTGACTCCCTGATCTGGAAACATGATCCCAAAGGTACCCTTACTGTTTCCTCTATGTATTGTGTTATGTCCCCTGATCCTTTAGGTAATCCCTTCTGATCTAAAGTCTAGATTAGAGGCTTTATCCCCAAGATCAATTTCTTCTTTTGGACCATCTTCCATAATAAAATCTTGACCCTTGACAACCTGAAATGTAGAGGCTTTGCTATCCCTAATAGATGTGCTCTATGCCTTCAGGAAGAAGAGTTTATGGACCACCTTTCCATTCACTGCCCCTTCTCATCCTTAATATGGGAAAAAATTCTCAATAGTTTTAGCATTGCCTGGGTGTTTCCCAACACCATCACAGATCTGTTTTCCTCCTGGAACATAAAATGGACTTTCTTTTTTGAGATCTTTGTGGCAGCTCTCGCTTCCTCACATCCTATGGGGACTATGGAAAGAAAGAAATAATCAAATCTTCAGGGATATTTCCCTCAATCAGGATATTGTGTCCTAGAAAATCCAATGGGCGATTCAGGAAAATATAGAGATCATTAAGGGTCCTTGTTTTTTGAACAATACACTAGAAGCAAATATTTTAAGGGTGTGGAACATGAAGAGTACCGATAGTCCAAACCTCAATCATAACAAAAGGCTTGAAGCTAAATGGCAAACCCCCCCTCATGGTTGGTTCAAAGTTAATTTTGACGGTGCTGCCAAAGGTAACTCGGGTCCTTCAGGTTGTGGAGCTGTTCTAAGAGATGACAAAGGAATGTGTAAGGAAATGGTTGTTGTCCCTATTGGAATTCAAACTAATCATAAAGCCGAAGCTATGGCTGCTCTCCAAGGTATCCTTCTAGCTAAAAAATGGAATTGTCCCCACCTATGGATTGAAGGGGACTCAAACAATATTATTAACAGTCTTAAGGGGGTCTCAAAACCTTCATGGTCGATCAACAACATTATCATCTCTGCTAAAGACCTTATTAGTACCTTTAAAAAAGCTACATATCACACATTTATCGGGAGGCCAATGGCTCTGCTGACTGGGCTGCCACTGTGGCGTTTAACAAGGAAGCAATTACCACGTGGACGGGAGAACAAGGACTCCCCGAAGATGTCAGGCAAATCATTTGCTATGATCGTTATAGAAGTACTCCTAAGATACTTGATGGACATGATAATTATGAAAAGAACTGACTTGAGTACTTCGAGTCATTATAATAATGAGAGACTCATTTATTATATTACCAATGCCATAAGTTCCCATGCTTTCTGGGTGACTTTGATAGTTCTAAAAAGCTCACCGACTAATTTGCTCTGCAAGTTTCAAAATTTGGTGTTGAACAACGACAATATGGGTGGTAACAGGAGGCGATATGAACCAAGTAGCTGTAAAGAATGGAAACAGAAGGAGGAGGTTTGGGGTATTCTACAGAAGGGTGGCTTCTCAAAATTCATGGAGAGACTCCATGGTCAAGATGACATGGTCACCAATTTTTTCTGTAAAAATTGGAAAAAGGGTATGCTGAAAATGGGAGACCAAACTGTAGAAATCGATGAAGATTTAATTGCTCAAGCTATGGGCATCACAAGAGAAGGGTGAAACTTCTATAGAGATAGGAAAGTCAGTAGGGAAGCTATTAAAATATACCCAGACACTGAGAAAGAGAAGAAACGACTGGTAAAGGTGAGCAAAACCTACTACCCGCCTAGGGCTTTTGCCAAACCCTGGCGGGAAGTCCTCTTTGTTTTACTGCGATACATCACTCTAGATGGTAGGTTCACTAAAGTTTATGGTTATCACTTTGTTCTACTGAATCACTTTAGGCATAATGATAAGGTTAAATTCCCTTATTTTCTGCTCTGTTCGATGAATGCGTCCCTCAAGGCCTACAAAGAAAACCCATGGGGTGATACGACCATGCACCAAGGCCTTATGGTACTAATCTATGACCATTTTAAGGCCAACCAAATTGCTTGGATGCAGCCCTCTGCGGATTCTGAGGATGAGGGGCCTGAACTTGCCTTCTGAGAGGAAGAGGAATCTGAAAGTGACCCTTCGACTGATACTAAGGACAACATGGATGTCTTGGATTATGAAAGTGGGAAGAAGAGAAAATACATCAAAACCAGACCCTCATCCTCTAAGGGAGACTTTGGAAGAGGAGACTTCGGATGACTCTGAGGAGGAGTACCCTCAAGGGAGACTGAAGAAGAAGACTAAAGCTCACACCCAGGCTAGGAAAATGCACAAGAAGAAAGAAGAGTCTGTTAAGGAACCAGAAGCCCACAAGCAGGTAAGGGCCCTGAAAGATGATTAGAATCTGGAAAAGGAGACCATGGAAGAGGCTCTTAGGGGTGTTGACACAACCATCCAACACACTCCTAAACAGGAAAAGGCAACCCTTGGAAAAGTTGACCCCCCCTCTAACCCTCCCCCCGAGGGTTTGCAAGGTTTCATGGAAACTATGGAGTGGCTCATCAATGGTTACAAGAAAGTTGTGGACGAAAATAAAAAACTCTGTAACAGAATCTTGACCCTAGAAACCATCAATATAGAGGAAGGGAAGACCATGGCCAACTTCATAGAGGACCTGAAAAGTACCATCGCCAAAGCTGAAGACATAAGAGATGCTTTCAACCCCAGGTTCGAAAAAATTGAGAAGGATTTGCTGGAAAGAAAGAATCTTGCTGACACTAACAACCACACTCTCACAGAAACTGTCAGCAAAATTGGTAAAATTGAGGAGTGCCTGAAGAACATTGCTGAATAGAGCCTTAGCATCCTGAAGATTTCAGCCAATAACACCAACACTCTCATCGACAAACTGGATGATGAAAAGGAAATCCTGGACATTGACCCGGAAACGGAAGGAACAAGGGAAGCTCAAGGCCCCGGAACCCGCACCAGAGGCAAAACTAAGGACAAAAAACCTAACAAGGATCTGAAAGACCTTAAAGTTGTCGGGGCTACTTACGACGAGCTGGTGACAAAGGCAGAGGACTTGTTGAAGAAAATTTCTGTGTAGCGCCTTCTTAGTTTCTTTGTTGTTGTTAGTTTTGCTGTCCTTTCGGTTCACTGGCTTTTTGCCAATCTTTTTGTATGCAGTTCTTAAGCATTGATCTTTTTGGTGTCTTATCTTAATATTTTATGTTAAAGGTTTCAGGTCCTGAAAACCTGCTTTTTTAATTAATCAGAACTAAACCTGATTTCTCAATTATTTTCAATTAATCCTAAATTGAGCTTTTCTCTTGGTAATTCTCTATAAATTCAGTCTTCAGCTCTCATTCCAATTTACCACAAAGATTTTTGAGAACATGCTTGGAGATTATTATCACGCTAATTTCACTCTGGAGTCATTGAAGATTATTGTGCTTTTTAGATTATTTGCATCCATTTTACATTGATTATTGCTTGAATTGATTATTTGCTTGAATTATTCATCCATCTTGCATCCATATAGTTAATATCATATAGATTAAATCGTTCATCTTGGTGTAGTCTAGTCACTAGTATTGCTTATAAAAATCTGAGAGCAATCTTATACTCGCATCTTTTAGAAGGCAATTAGTCGCTTTGTTATGGTTTATTACTTGTTGATTATCGATTACTAACCATGCATATAATGACTTAATTGAAGTGTTGTGCTTGCAGCTACATACCAATTTTTCACACACACATATCTGGCACCCACCGTAGGGCCGAAGACTACATTTTTCAGCCTCCAAGACTGACTGCTTATTTTTTTGTTATTTTCTAGATTTCAAATTTTTTGATTTTTCATCTGTACATTTCATACGACAATTCCCACAGGCTATAATGACAAACTGCAGGTGTCGTACGAACTAGAATCCTGTCTCGTATGAGTTGGGATCCTGTATCGTACGAGTTTTCATACTTTCATACGGCTCTGTATTTTCTGGTAAAAAATTAAAAAAAGAGGCAAATTTTCATGATTTTTATTGATTATTCTGATGACTGACCCTAACTGTTTATCTATCTATCTCAGAATTTTTCACAGCCTAATCAATTTTTGCAGAACGCTTGTCAAAGAATATGCTTGTCACACAAAGACAATATGACTACTAATTCATTTTCTTTGCAGGTTTCCTAAGGAGAATCGACTAAACATCGTGTATTCTTTAAATTCATTTTTAGGAACCTAACTTGCTATCTGGTTAAAGAACAAATCTGTCTTTCATGTTTTTAGAAGATTCTGAGAGGTAAGAGAGTATGCTCTTGTCTTTTTCTAGACAATCAGAATCCAGACCCTTGAGTCTTTTTCTTTGTTTGAGATTTATACATCTTTAGCAAGCTTGCCCTCCCGAGGGGTTGAAAAACTCTTAAAGCCGTTACGGCCAGTGTGAGGGGAACGACCTAAGTGGGAATGACTAAACGCTAAGTACTCCAACCCACTATAAAATAAATGTGATTTGATGAAAATCAAGTCAATGACAGTGCTCGGGAATAGCTATCCTCCGTACCTTCGGGTATATTAAACCTTGGTTTTCAAGGCTGGGAGACCTCTTAATTGAGTTTATACCTCGACGCGCTGAACGGATCCCTAACTAGTCCCAATTAAAATTAGAAGCTACCCGGTTCATCTCCGAAAGGGGGATAATATTTGTGCAAGAGAGATAGTAACTCTCCGAAGATACTTGTCATTTCGTACACCCATCAGTGTTTGGAGTCGGATAGTACGACGTTAAGAATCTATTACGTGAGACACAGCGGTCGTATTTTGATTAGCTATTGGGTGTGTACCTGAGTCTACAAGCAAATATTTTCTTTCCTCACCAAATTCCTTAGGGTTTGCATGCTGTGATTGGAGTCACTATACATACTACTTGTTTTCTATGTTTTCATCTCTGAAACAAAAACTGAAATACCAAATTGGAGAAGACAAGAAACCAACTCAGTGATTAGAAACTCTATCCATGTCAGAAACTAGTCCATCCTAAGTCAAAATTATGTCCATGTTAGAAACTAGTCCATCTTAAGTCGAAACTCTGTCCGTGTCAGAAACTAGTACATCCTAAGTCGAAACTCTGTCCATGTCAGAAACTAGTCCATCCTAAGTCGAAACTCTGTCCGTGTCAGAAATTAGTCCATCTTAAGTCAAAATTTTGAATCCTGGTAAAAAATCAGTCCATCTCAGAATTGGTCATACTCACTTATCATACTCAGCAATTGAAAAAACTCAAAATTTCTAGGCTCTTTCCTGTGAACAGTCATACGAGTTTGATAATTTATCATGCTGCACCTGATCCTGTGTCATACGAGTCTTCTGGTTTGTCACCCTAGACCTGATCTTGTGTCGTACAAGTCATTTTCATTTGCCATCTTGCTCTGTGTCCTGTGTCGTACAAAACAAAACATCTCTGATTATTTTGTCATCCTCCACATACCCATCTATCGTATGGTACGAGACATCAACTCATACGAAACAAAATTTTTGTCGTTCTGTAGTTGCTAAATTGTCGTCTGGTTCATAAAATTCTATCGTACAAGTCTCTGGTTTTGTCAGAACAGAACAGTCAAACTTGCCTAAAAATAGCTTACAATGAACATAATACTGGTTATCAATTTTCTTAAGCATAAACAGATCAGGACAATGTACCTCTGCCATTTGCGTTGCACGATTTGGTCGATCATCTTTCAGCTAGTTCAATCAACTACCTATCAAATTTTTAGTCACTTAGATAACACCTTATACAGGATAGATCATTCCTGAAACCAGACTGAATCTTACACTACTCTTAGAATCAACTTAGATAAATGTCTTATACAGGATAGATTGTTCCTGAAATCAGACTGAATCTCAGTTGTTTCTCCCAGACAATACTCTAAATAGAACAACTAGCTCTAAATTTGATCTTGACCTCTGCATCACAAAAAACTTTAGGTCGCACTAATCCATAAAAATGCCTACACAAACTAGGAGTTCTCAAAAGAAAGAAGCCAAAGGCAAAGAAATACTCTTTTCATACACTGACAATCCATTTTACAAAGGGGATCCACTCACTGACATACCGTTGTCATCAGGCGGACCAATTTTTGATGAGCCTAAATCTCCCACTATATATGAGATAGAACACAATGACAGAAACAAGGACGATAATAACATTCCCAAAAATGATAATGATTCCTCATCATCAAGTGAGGCTGACGAAGACACTGAACCTCCAGAAAAAGAAATTTGTGACTGTCAAAAGGACAAAGACTTTAGAAAAATTATGAAAGCTATCATGACCTGAGAGAAGGAAGACTATTTCTTAGAACTAGCAAAACAAGGTGCTAAACTTCCTACTGGATATAATATTCAGACGCTCGTTACTAAAAAGAAAGAATAACCTATACTCATGGTACACAAACAATTACTAGCCTTATGAATGGAGGTCACAGAACTAAAGAATAAGGACAAGTCCCAAAAACAATATTATCTGGAAGCAATATGTCCCATTCCATTTGACAACAATCTATACATGCCTCCATTTCCCTCATGAGTGGAGATCCCAAAATTTGATAAGTATGATGGTACCTCAGATCCTCAAGATCATGTCAGAGAGTTTTGTGCTGCCTATATGGAGTTCATGCATGATCAAATGTACCTCGTGCACCTCTTCCCAAGGAGTTTAAGGGGTCAAGCAATGGAATGGTTCTCAAGTCTACCTAAGGGAATAAAAATGTTCGAAGAACTAATCCAACTATTTTTACAACAATACTCATACAACATTCGACATCCTGTGACTATGATCGAGCTTTACAATACTAAACAAAAAACAGGGGAGCCTCTTCTTACTTTCCTCCAACGCTGGAGAAAGATGTTTTCTAGGTATTCTCGACCTATCCCAGACTTTGAGAAAATGGATATATTTGTCAATAACTTGGTCCCCGAATTGAAGTATAGTGTACAAATGCAAGTACACCCATCATTTAACAAAATGGTAGATAATGCCATTCGAATGGAAGATGTGCTCATAAACAAGGGGGATATCATGCCTTGGAAAGAAACACAACCAGGATCTAGCTCTAAAGAGAAGAACAAGTATTGGAAGTTTGGAAAAGACAACAAAAAGAATTTTGTTAACGATGGAGTAGTAGATACTATCAAAACCAACTCAAAATCCATAATATTCAACTTGGCTAGTGGTACACAAGCACTTAAAGCCGCTGAGGCTGCAACAAAAAATCCACCAAAGAAAACAAAGGAATGGTTCAAAGAAAAGCCTTGGCTTTCCAAACCTAAGCGTGATTTTACTCCTCTTGAAGAATCGTATGAATCCACTTTCAAAACTCTATTGGCAAACAACTTGATAACACTACCAGATAACTCTAGACCATATGATCCAGATGTTAAACCAAGATGGTGGAGAGAAAATGAATACTGTGACTTCCATCAGAATAAAGGTCATAACATAAACAATTGCATGAAGCTAAAACATGAGATTCAAGATCTCATAGACACTGGTAAAGTTGTTGTTGGGAATCATCTGACTAATGCAGATCATAAAGAATTTAAATACCCTTTTCCTATTTACGAACAAGGTGATTCTTCAAAGACCAAAGGAGGTGCCAAGGTAAATTATACTTATGCCAATCAAGACAACATTATCAACATGATTGAGCCTTCCCACTCAGATTATTGCAATGTGATTATAGTCCAAGATAAACCAAATGAATCACAATATGCAAGAGCTCTCACCCATTCTCAAAAGAAAGTCACCCTCCAAGGAGCTAGTTCTTCCGACCCAGCTCAAGCAACATCAAACCCACCAGCCTTGCCAAACAAACAAAAAGAATCAACCTTGGACAAATTTAAAAGGTTAACTTCATCATCATCTTCTGGATATAGTGTCGTTGAACAATTGAAAAGGACAAATGCTCAAATCTTAATCTTTGAATTGCTAAAACTCTCATCTGCTCACAAAGAGATCCTAGACAAAGCATTGCTCACCACCAACGTTCCAAAAGATTTAGATATTGATCGGTTTCAGTCTATGGTGGGTCATTTGACTTCACCTCACTATTTGACCTTCTCTGAAGAAGATGACAAATCACTAAATCATCCACATAACCAACCATTGCATATTGAAGCCATGATCCACAAACACAGAGTCAAACATGTTTTGATAGATGGAGGCGCGGGGTTGAATATCTATACTTACAGTCTTCTTACACAACTAGGATTCTCTGAAAATGTTATTGATCCTGGCAAGAAAATAACAATAAAAGCCTATGATGAGGAAGAAAGGAATTCTAAAGGTCTGGTGTCATTACCTATCAGAGTGGGACCTGTAGAAAGAGATGTCCTTTTCCAGGTACTTGATATTCCTTTATCATACAATATATTACTGGGCAGGCTGTGGATTCAAGAAATGAAGGCAGTACCGTCTACATACCATCAATGCTTAAAGTTTCCTTATAATGGAGCTGAAGTCAATATTCCTGCTGATATAAATATCGTCTGTAATGCATTGACAAAAGATGCAGATACTTTTGTGCCTCATAATAGGGCAACCTCTCCAAATGCAGATCCAGAAATACTGATGAAAGACTCAGAAAAGAGATTGAAGATTACAAATACCGGCATGGATGGATACAAGATAGAACCGGTACTTTCATTATTTTCTCTCCCTCCATCACCAAAACAGTTGGGCAAGCCATCAGAGGCTATGAGAACACAAACTTCAGCTCCAAATACCATATATGATGGTCTCTTTATATAGTCTTCTACCTCCTTGGCGGATGAAATAGAAGAGGATGTTGTTCTTAACTGGCTCTTTAAGGAAGATAGTCAAAATGAGGAGGTACGACATTGTGAGATTTCCTCAAACCAATATGGTCCTGGCTACAAAATGATTCAACGCATGGGATATTCAGGTACTGGTCCTCTGGGAAAACAAAAGGAAGGTATTACTGAACCAATTCAGCTACAAACCAAATCCACAAATGATAAGGCTGGACTGGGATACAATCCGAAAAAGACATCAGACCAAAAACATGTTTCTAAGTCTAAGTGGCAGAAAATAATATCGCCTTTAACATTACAGGAAGTAGACACTCAACAAACAAAAGCAGAGTGTAGAAAAGAGAAAGAGGAATCAACAGTCAAGAAAGAAGAAATAGTCAGTGCTCATGCTTTGATGGTATTAGCTACAATAATATAGGAAGTTGAGGTCCCTGAGGATATAAGAGATGAAGTAGTAAGAATCAGAGAATTGTTTGCACCACTAAAAGTTCCAGTCACATATACTGGCAGGCAACAAGTAGACAATTTAGAGATTGATTCAAACAAGTATGAATGGGGTCCTGACCACCTCTTAGACACATCCACTACAGAAACTCCAGAAGAGTCTAGTGATGTCATAGATGATGCTCAAGAGCTGATGCACATAAAACTAGAGAAAGAAATACAAGAAATTAGACAAAAGAGACAAGCAAATTATGAACAAGGACTGAAAGAAGGAAGAATACCAGAAAGCTTCTCATCTATGTACCCCTATCCTAAAATGAAACAAATCAGGTATAGCACTACACAAGAAGAGTTGGAAGCTACTGAACAAGAACCAATTATCAAACCAGAAGAAGCTGAATGGAGTAGACGACAACACATCACAGAAACATCAAGATCATGTCAACAGGTGTGTTAGATACAAGTGACAAACGAACCACAACATGAAGAAACTTGTAGTATTAAAGATGTTGGTGTTGATACCATACATACACTTATTAAATCACTTGAAGAAGACTCAGAAACTTCACGTGATGACTCTGATGACAGTCCTATTCAAGACAATATCTACTCAGCCTCAAATTCTGAATCAGCTGATACAAACAATGAAAATTTGTCTACTGATCTCATCGCTGTTAAACCACGATATGACGTCCAGTCTGGCATAGTGAACGATGTTACAAGTATGTCTATCAGATTAGATCAATTAAATATTAACGTGAACTTTAAGAATCATGATCTGACTCTTCCTAGTCTCGAGACACTTACGCAAGGTATTCTTCTAAAACTTGACTTTTTGACCCACCACTGTGATAACAATACCATGAACGCTCTTGAACCTATCCAAAATTTATCCTTAGTACACCCTGAATTGATTGACTGTACTTTACAAAACCAGCCCATGAATATACCTACTTTTGCCAATAACTATACGTTAGCCTATTATCTCAATGCAGTCGAACCTATAGAATCTTCCACCAGTGAACAGAGTGAAAATATGACTGAAGTGGATATCAAGTATCTTAGTCGCAAAAACAATAAAAATAAAAATAAAAGATCTGATGGTGAAAACCACATTGTGGCAGTATCAGAATCTAAAAAAGAGAAAATAAAGGATGTACCTAAAGGTGAAAACCTCTCCGAGGCGCTTGAAGGTGAGATACTTGGTATACTGCCAAGTCATTTCCAGGAAAGGTCCTCCATATTGATCGAGCCAACTCAGACAGTGAACATTGGGAGTCAAGAGACACCACACATCATTCATGTAACTCAATCACTATCAGCAGAAGAATTGAAGGAGTTCACTCAGCTATTCTTAGAAAAGAAAAGAAACTTTGCATGGATGTACTCTAATATGACAGGCTTGGATCCTGATCTCATTATGCGCCATCTTTCAGTTACACCAGGAGTAAAACCAATTAAGCAAAAACTCTGTAAGATGCACCCGCATGTAGCACTATTAGTGAAGGCTGAACTAGAAAACCTACTCAAAGTTGGATTCATTAGAGCTATAGATTATGCCGAATGGATTTCAAACATAGTACCTGTGTCAAAGGCAGACAAGTCTATCAGAGTTTGCACTGACTTCAGAGATCTTAACAAAGCTTGTCCGAAGGACGACTTTCCATTGCCAAACATTGATATGATAGTCGACATGACTAATGGGTATGAAATGTACTCACTAATGGATGGATTCTCCAGATATAATCAAATCAAAATAGCTCCTGGAGATCAAGAAAAGACAACATTCACCTGTGCATGGGGAACCTTTTGCTGGAACGTCATGCCATTTGGGCTAAAGAACGCAGGAGCGACCTATTAGAGAGCAGTTACAACTATTTTTCATGATATGATGCATAAGAATATGGAAGATTATGTTGATGACATCTTAGTGAAGACTATGAAAAGATCAACGCATATTCAAGAGTTAGGTCCTATACTAGACAGAATGGAAAAGTTCAAACTCTGGTTAAATCCAAAGAAGTGTGCATTCAGAGTGACATCTGGTAAACTACTTGGCTACATCATTTCAAAGAAGGGAATCAAGGTTGATCCTAAGAAGGTCCAAGCTATAATGGAAATGCCGCCTCCGAAGAGCATCAGTCAAATGAGAAGTCTACAGGGACGTCTCCAATCCATCAGACGATTAATTTCTCAGCTAGCAGACAAAGCTCAACCTTTCACAAAGGTATTGAGAAAAGGAGTAATTTACAACTGGGATCAGCAGTGCGAACAACATCTTCAATAGATAAAAGAGTACCTATCAAATCCACCGATATTGATGCCACTGATTCAGGGTAAACCACTAATCTTATATATATCAGCAACTGATTCATCGCTGGGGGCACTTCTGGCGCAACAGGATGACAATAAAAAGGAACGAGCTATTTATTATATTAGTAGGACATTGGTGTCTTATGAAATGAACTACACTATAATAGAAAAAGCATGCTTGGAATTAGTCTTTGCATCACAAAAATTGAGACACTACATGCTAGCACATTCAGTAAAGTTGGTGGCCAAAATTGATCCACTCAAGTATCTTCTCAATAAGGCAACACTTACAGGAAGATTGGAAAAATGGGTCATGATCCTTATAGAGTTTGACATTGAATATGTGGAACGCAAAGTCATAAAAGGACAGGTAATTGCTGATCAACTTGCTGAAGCTCTGCTTGAAGACTCTTGACCACTACACATAGAGTTTCCAGATGAATCTATAATGCACCTTACTCAACAACCTTGGAAAATGTTCTTTGATAGGTCCTTTATTCAAAATGGTTCAGGTGCTGGCATATTATTCATTACTCCTCAGAAGTATTCAATCCCAAAGTCTTATAAGATTCTATTCCCTTGCATGAACAACATTGCAGAATATGAAGATTTGGTGAATGGGATAAAACTAGATATTGAATGGAAGGTTGCAAAATTGTATATGTATGGAGATTCTCAACTGGTGGTTAATCAAATCAACGATACATATCAGACTCGAGATGAGAAATTGATGCCTTACAAGAGGATGGTTGATGATCTTAAGAAGTATTTTTCTTTTGTATCATTCCAACAGATTCCTAGACCCGCAAATAGAGTAGCAGATGCTATGGCTACCTTGGCATCTATACCTGAGTTACAAGAGTCCAATTTTTGCTTTGATTTCCTGGTGGAAGAGTTATATTACCTCGCTTATGATTCTCCTGAGACCCAAATAAACTGTTCTATTATTAGGCATGACTCATCCCGATACAACCACATCTATTCCTATCTATGCAACCAAATTATCCCTGGAAATCTTACCCAAAATGAGAAAAGAAACCTAACTCGAAATGCTTCGCCATATGTTATCATAGCTAACGATTTATTTAGATGAGGTTTGGACTATATATTGCTTAGATGTCTAGAAAATGAAGAATCTAAACGTGCATTATCGGAAGTCCATGAAGGTATTTGTGGATCTCATTCGAATGGCCTTACTTTAGCTCGGAAACTACTATGGGCTGGCTACTACTGGCTAGACATGGAAAAAGACACCATCCAATTTGCTAAGACTTGTGAGAAATGTCAGCTTCATGGAAATCTCATACATGCCTCGGAAAGGGACCTCATACCATTTATTACACACCGGCCTTTTAAGCAATGGGACTTTGATCTCATTGGTCAAATATATTCTGCTTCATCCAACAGACATAAATTCATCCTACTTGCCATTGAGTATTTCACCAAGTGGGTAGAAGCGGTTCCACTCATTAAAGCAACCAGTAAACAAGTCGCCTTGTTCATCCTGAACTATATCATCTGTAGGTATGGGATACCTTCATCCATCGTGACTGATAATGGAGGACAGTTTAAGAGTAAAGATCTAGATGAGCTTTGTGAGAAATTCAAAATGAAGCAACAATGTTCAACAGTATATTACCCTCAAGGTAATGGACAAGCTGAGGTGTCTAACAAAAACCTACTGACTATCTTGCATAGAAAAGTGAACAAATCCGAGAAGGATTGACATCTATAGCTCAATCCTGCACTATGGGCTTACATAACAAGTATCAGAACACCTACTGGGGCTACACCTTTCTCTTTGGTGTATGGGTCTGAAGCAGTACTACCTATTGAAGTAGAAATACCATCTCTAAGAGTTTCTTTGCAAGGTCTTGTTACTGATGAAGATCATAGAATATCTAGATTGCAAGAACTCGAATTGCTGGATGAGCGTCGATAAGTGGCATTTGATCATCTCAGAGTGTATCAGAAGAGAATATCCAAAGGATATAACAAGAAAGTTCAACAAAGAGAATTTCAGGTTGGTGACCTGGTTCTGAGAGAAAATCCAAAAAATCAATAGTTTCGCGACAATAAAGGGAAGTTTGAACCCAACTGGCTAGGTCCCTACATTGTTACTGTAGTATTCTGCTCTGGTGCCTATCAACTCTCAAACTCATAAGGAGAACAACTCCGTGAACCAATTAACACAATACACTTGAAGAAATTCTTTGCTTAGCATTCTCTATGCTATCAACATGTACAACTGAAAAAGTCCTAAAAAAAAATAAAAAAAATCATAAAATAAAAATTAAAAAAAAAAAAGAGAAAAAGAAAGAAAAAAGAAAAAAGAAATATAAAGAGAGAAAATACCCTAGTGAAAACCTGGTAAATAGGCACCTTGGTAAAAAAAGAAGAAATGAATCTCTGCCAAGCAGGTGAAAACCTGGCAAACAGGCACCTCTTGTACTCAAGCACTCCATCTATCAATGCAACGTTGGCATTTCCCGCTTTCATGCATCCTTGCTTTCGCTTGTACATATTTTTTCAGTCACTTTTGTGACATCCTGGTTTGTTGGAACCTTCATGAATTGAAACTGATCAACATGCTAGTCTTAGGTTACTCGACAAAGCACATTACATATTCTAAGCAATGTCAACCAAGTCATATTTCCATCAGTGAATCGTGGTCATCCACTCCGAGTCAGTCACCTGTCTCCTAACTACCAAAGAGTTTTTTATCACTGAGTAAACAAACAAAACAACATAATGGAAAACAATCACTAAGCAATTTGAGCTATGAATGAACAGTTTTCTTTGTGTGTTGTCTTTTACATTGGTTTTCGATTATTATCCCTCTGAGTAACTCGAGGAAGTCTATTGTGACCAAGAGGAGCAAGGATTGGGGGCATAATATTTTCTTTGTTTTTTGCTTGTAAGAATGATCCCAATGATCTGGAAACATATAAATTAGCTAGGTGTCTATGATAAGAGCCTTCACAACAAGGTGAAATCACCTCACATACCTCGACTCCGCTTATTTGTATGCTACAGGGAGGTCCATATCATTTCTTTGTCTTTTTTGAGGGAATTTCTTTATGATGCAATTCGGGTCCCTGCGAAATCTGTCCAAGGATATGAATGAAAAAAGGGTCATTGTGGAAAAGATAATTAATATTGCACATTGAAAAATAAAGGAACTGTAACCTGCCTATTGTGTTCGTTATGCTCAGTGATGAATCTTAAGTATTTTAAATCCAGTGACTAGGTTTAGGTTGCATTTCGCATATCATTTTGCATATCATTCTGCGTTTTTGTGAATTTAGAGTGATTTCGGTATGGTAATAATCTCTTTATCTTCTTAATGAGAGCTGAAAGCATCATCATTTCTTACGCTAAGTGGTCTATTTATCATCATTTATTTGATCGAGTACTTGTATTTTGAGATGTTTTAGATGCATACATAACATTTAATATAGCTTCATACATTTCATTATTCACTCATTTGCATTCATCTTATTGCATAGAAAAAAAAACATTGCATTATTCATTACTTCGTTGCTCATTCATTTATTTGCATATGAAAAAAGAAACAAAAATAGACATCTATAATCATTTGCATTACATACATTCATATTGAAAAGAAATGCATACATATAGAACAAAGCATATAAAATACATCTCATAAACGAATCAACACAAGTACGATGAACTCAAATCAGATCTCTCGTATATATATATATATATATATCATGTCAAGTCTAAAGGTACAAAATGATGTTGAATGACATATACAAACTCCCATCAGAGCGAGAATCGTATAGGCTACAAAAAAATGGGTGTGACTACAAAAAAAAAATATCCGAGCTACACGAAGAATATCTAGCTTTGGGCCTCTCCCTTATCGCCTGGTGGAGGAGGAGGAGCCTGATGACCGGGATCCTATCAAGGTGCTCGAGCTCCCTTAGAACGTGCCATATACTGAGAATAAGGAATCACCTACTGTGCTACTGGAACTACCACGCTATATGCTGCGACATAGTAGGTTGCCCTGCCGTTCTGATGC
Source organism: Cryptomeria japonica (assembly GCF_030272615.1). Lineage (NCBI taxonomy): Eukaryota > Viridiplantae > Streptophyta > Pinopsida > Cupressales > Cupressaceae > Cryptomeria > Cryptomeria japonica. The sequence goes on along the minus strand of NC_081405.1, from coordinate 452,917,517 downwards.
AAAACCTCCTATTGGAGGGTGTCTCACTCTGCTCTCATCACTGTGACCTGACGATCACGCTCTACTCTAAGCTTTGTAAGCTAATGATCTTGCTCTGCCTGCTGAGTCTGAGCCACTATCAACTGTGACTGCAGTTCTGCAAGACGTGCTCTCATCGACCATCCTGTGTCTGTCCCGTGCTCTCTCACTGGCTCTCCACCCCCATCTCCACCTCCAATACCACCCTTCTCCTCTCACCACTACCAGACCTATCTCGGAGCTGCTTGCTCCTCCTCAGCTCCACCCAATCTCACTCCTACTCTCCCAAGGGATCCGCCCTCACCCCTCTGCTATCCACCCTCAGTTGGAACCTTGCTGCTACTAGCACCAGGATCCCCATCTGTTCACCTCAGAGCCTCGGCTCTCTGTCCCTATCCCTATCTCTGGCCCTGTCTCGAACCCTATCCCTGTACCTGTGTGGGAGCATCATCCTCAATATCCTCAATGCTCGACACCTTCTCATCCGGATCAGTAAACCTAGGAAAAAGATGTTGCTGGAACCACTCTCTGTACTAGGGTAGTACTCTTGCATCTGCTACATCATCCATATAATCCCATCTGAGGCACTGTAGACTAGTCAGCTCTTGCATGGCTAGGGCATAAGATAATCGTGGAGACCATCCCTGTCTCTCCTCATCTGCGTAACGCGCATACGCTGTAAACTCCTGCGAGATCCCTTGAGGCCGACCATATTGCCTCATCACTCGAGAAACGATGAACCAATCCACAATCGTATGTGATCTCCCAATAAGTGGGTGCATGACAAAAAGGTCCCTGTGGACTAGCCACCAATCATCCCATGGCTCCAAACTTCTATAAGGTCTCCACACTATGGCTATCAAATCGTCTAACTGTTGCCGCCAAAAATCTATCTTTCCCAGATGGGGCTGCGTAATATAACCGACATACCTGTATATAATTGGCTGCTCGAGCTCTCTACTATCATCTACCACTAGCCGACAAACGGGAAGATGCTCCCAAGACCAAACTTGTAAAATATATACACCCGCGGTCGCGATACATGTGCGCTAGCAAGCAAGAACCCCAGCCAAGCCTTTGAGGGGTCTCCATCAATCTCATCAACATCCTGCCCCAACCACACTGGAAACCCTACTGCCCTCTATCTGGCATCAAAAAACAACCTATGAATTCTGCTAGAACACACGCTAGAGGAAACTCCTCGCTGTATCTGCTCATCAATATGACACAACTAATGGAACGAGTCAAGATGTCAGGATCTCTAAAGACATGCCTCACTGCCTACTATCCTGGAAGGTACCCTGAATCATAATCCACCTTATCCCTAGCAAAAGGGATACGAAGGATCCTATATACATCATCAGGAGTGATAATCAATTCCCCCACTGACAGATGAAAAGTGTTATGCTCTGAATGGAAATGCTCTACCAATGCCGTGAGCATTCCGTGATTCACACGGATATCTGATAGACTAAGAAGATGAGTCAAACCACATACATCAATATGAGCCTGCTCAACCTCAGATAAATGTCAAACTAATGCCATAATGGGAGGATAAACGCATCTAAAGAGCACAGGAGGTAATTGAGCCTACAAAAACCCAACAACGAAGCATCAAAAAATATTCCAAATGAGCCTACATGAGAAGTAAAACATCAAGCAAATCCAACTAAGTCAAATGCAAAATCAAAATTTCATGTTTAGACCTTCAAAAATGCTCACTGTCTCCTGAACGACAAAACACAGAAGTACAAAATCTCGTACGAGTCAGGAATAGCTTTCGTACGACAAAACAACCCCAAATGATAATTTATTGGACTCCGCACGACAAAATGGTCTTTTTATAGACCTGTCGTATGATACAAATGTGCATCCCAAACGACAATTCTAAGGACTTCAAATGACTCAATATAATTTACCAGTTACTCGTACGAGACAAAATCCTATCTTGCATGATAAAACGTGAAACTCGACCCCAAACATGTGAAAAACTTGAAAAATAAGCAAAAAAATTCAAAATTGAAAACATAAAGAGGCTTAAGATCGATCACTTACCGCTGGCTCATAGTTTCAGGGTCGATTATGACATCTCTGATGCTCGAATCGATGCTGACGAGTAGGGACCACCATTTTCTTTGCAGAAGGCTTTTTCAATTTTCAAACTTGGAGGGTTAAAATGATTTGAAAATGACACTTTCATCCCATATATAGCCAAAAACCTAATTTCTCAACTTGCTCTGATGGACATGAAAATTGTACCCTTAGCTAATTTGCTAGTTCTGATTCCATTTTCGGGATCGAAATTGAAATTCGAGATCATTTTGCTAGTCAATTTCACAATTTGGACCACTTAGCGCTCTTTTCATCAAATGCTCATTTTTTCTTCAAATTGATGTTGAATATCCATTTCAATTCTACACATCAATTTTACGATCAACTCTGCGCTCAATTAACTCATCAATCAACGTCAATTTTTCAAATATTCCTCAGAATCAATTTGCACTCAAATAACTTATTTTCGCTACACAATTGCCTATAATCATCAATCCCTCGCTATCTTTCGATTTCGTTCCCAAGGGGGGATACTCATGACCTTATGACCTAACATCTCACATGTCGAGAACTTTTTTTTTCAAATTTTCATCAAAAGTCGAGCAAAATCTTTTTAACTAAAGAAAATCAATTCTTATTGCTAAGGGCATCTCAGCTTCATCGCTTCACATCAAGTTGAGATCTCTCGATTATCTAAATTGAATCAATCGCTAGGGGCATATCAGTTTCATTGCTTCAAATCAAGATGATATTTGTCTTTCATTTGAATCAATCTCTTAACATTAACCAATTTCATCGCTTCAAATCAAGATGATTATTTGTTCAAACTCAATCAAAAGTTTAAAGAGTATCTTTGATCACACTCAATCTAAGCAGGTGTTCAATATTCGTTTCTTGATCAAGCTGGACAGTTTATCTTCATCGTATCTTGATCAATCAAGTTCAAGATCGATTTTTATCATCACTCACTATGTCTAGATCAATCAAGTTCTAGATCACTAAGATCCGCTTCTTGATCAATCAAGTTCAAGTTCAAGTTCAGTATCTTTTGTTTCTATCGTTCCTTAGTTCAATCAAGTTCAGGAATGGTATCGCTTTAATCAGGCTTCATTCAACTTTGTCGCTTTGAATCAAGCTAAACACCTTGCTCTTCATCTAGTTCATGATCATTCAAGTTCAGAACTGACATCTCCTAGACATCACACATTCTTTGAACCAACACGTTGCTCGCACATTAATTCAAAGAGGGGCAAATGTCATACCCTAAAAAATGGTCATCTAAACCATGGGCCCCTAATCTCGACAACATCACCAAGGTCCTAACCAAAGCCAATTAAATCAATCTTGAGCACATTATTAATTATTTAATCATCAAATATCACATGGCAAATCAATTACTCAATATTAATTAAATTAATTGAATCATTTCCAAGAATATCATTTTGATCAATTATTCTATATTAATTTATTAAATATACTTGCATATTTAATTAATTAATAAAATTGCCATTTAATCATGCAAAAGGAATTAATTTAGTACAAAAGAGGAATTAATTACAAAACAAGAGTTGAATTGAAATTAAACAAAAAGAATTGGATTGAAAGAGAAATCAAACTTGAGATATTATTTCTTTTTCTAAATTTAGAGCTTGAAATCATAAAAGCAATTAAATTGAATTATTGAATTATTCTCTAAAATTGGAACTCAAATATTTTCAGAAAAATAAGTTCAGTTGCATTGAAAAGACTGTTTTCTTGAATAAATAAAAGAATTATCTATTTTTATCACAAAAGCATGGAATTAATTTATTGTTATTTCCAATGCAACTTGGACTTCTAATTTGAATGCATTTCAACTAAACTATAATTGGAATCTATCTCAAGGTTAACTAAACCTGATTTCTCAATTTTTTTCAATTAATCCTAAATTGAGCTTTTCTCTTGGTAATTCTCTATAAATTCAGTCTTCGGCTCTCATTCCAATTTACCCCAGAGATTTTTTAGAACATGCTTGGAGATTATTATCACGCTAATTTCGCTCTGGAGTCATTGAAGATTATTGTGCTTTTTAGATTATTTGCATCCATTTTACATCCATTATTGCTTGAATTGATTATTTGCTTGAATTATTCATCCATCTTGCATCCATATAGTTAATTCATATAGATTAAATCCTTCATCTTGGTGTAGTCTAGTCACTGGTATTGCTTATAAAAATCTAAGAGCAATCTTATACTCGCATCTTTTAGAAGGCAATTAGTCACTTTGTTATGGTTTATTACTTATCGATTATTGATTACTAACCCTGCATATAATGACTTAATTGAAGTGTTGTGCTTGCAGCTACAAACCACTTTTTCACACACACATTGACAACCCAAATGGCATCACCCTCCATTCATACAATCCTTCATTTGTTTTAAAAGCAATTTTCCATTCATCACCGACTCTAATCCTTATTTGGTGATAACCACTTTTTAAATCAATGTTGGAATAATAACTTGCACCTCCTAAACAATCAAGTAAATCTTCTATTCTAGGCATAGGGAATCTATACCTGGTGGTTATCTTGTTAATGGCTTGAGAATCAGTGCACAATATCCATGTTCCCTCCTTATTTTGTGCTAAGACAGTCGGGACTGCACAAGGGCTCAAGCTCTTCCCTATCAAACCTTTATCAAGCAACTCTTGGATTTTGTTGGGGAGTCATTTTGTAGGCTGGCTTGTTTGGTAAGGTGGCACCGGGAATGAAATCAATGCAGTGGCTTATCTCCCTTATTGGCGGTAGGGTTCTTGGCAACTCTTCTACAACTATGTCTTTGTATTTGCTCAACATTTCCTCCACCTCCTTAGGGACTGCCACCCTTTTATTTTCTACTTTGCCATATGAAATGGTCTCTTCTTCTTGCCTTAGTACTGACATCACTGCAAAACATGGTGTTCCCTCTTCCTTGATTGCCTTGAGGAACTCTTTTCCTTCCATGATCATGATCTTGGCCTCCTTCTCCTTTTGATCCTCACTATTATCCGATAGGTGTATTAATTCAATCACCTTTTCATCTTTGGTGATGGAGTAGGTGTTCTTGTGTCCATCATGATGAGCCTTGAGGTCATATTGCCATGGTCTCCCAAAAAGAAGATGATAGGCATCCATCTCAACAATATCAAACATAATTTTTTCATTGTATGCTCCTATCTGAAATTGAACCCATGATTGCTCTTCTACCAAGGTTTGTTTTCCTTTAGTAAGCCAAGAAACTTTATATGGAAATGGATGAGGAATTCTTCTCAATTTTACTTTCTCTACCATTTCTAAGGATACTAAATTTTTAGTTGAACCTGAATCTATTATAACCTTACATACCTTGCCTCCTGCTTTGCATGTGATCCGAAAGAGTGTCTTCCTTTGTGGAGGTTCAATATTACTTGGTAAATTCAACAATGTTATCCTCATAATCAAGGCTTCTCCTCTCTCTGGAAGTCCACATGAATCAAGTTAATTGACACTCTGACAATCAGTGTCTTCAACCGAATGTGTTCTCCTCTCTCCTTGGGAGGTTTTCTTAGGGCACTTAGCTGTGGTATGACCTACTTGATTATAGTTGTAGTGTCTGAAAGGTTACAAGCTTCTTCCACCAAATCTACCTCTATGGTTGGGTCTTCTTCCTCTGAAACATCCTCTTTTGTTACTATCTCCATGCCAACTTTCTTGATTAGCCTCTCCTTGTGGCCCAAGACTCTATCCTCTACCATTCATAGGGCCTCTGCCTTTGAATTTTATGCCCCCTCTACCTATGTTATTATGATCATTCTTTCTCTTTAGCTTCTCCTCTAATCTTAGTGCTAGTTGAAAGCACTTGTTCACTATCTTCGGTGATAGTATGTTGATCTCATCTTGGATACTATATCTCAATCCACTAAAGTATCTTGCCACTTTCTTCAGTTCCTCCTCGTGGTTTTTGGTCCTTAGACTCAACCTATGGAACTCCTCAGTATATGTAATCACATCAAGGTCTTTTTGCCTCAAACCTTGCAACTTCTTGTAGACTTAGACTTCATAGTCTACCGGGATGAATTGCGCCTTCACTTTTGCCAAAATTCTATCCCATGAGGTTATCGTACCTCTACCTTCCTTCACCCTCTCACCTTAGAGGTAATTCCACCAAGTGAATTCTTCTCCTTTCATCTTGGACTTAGAAAAGATAACCTTCTGATTTTCAAGGGTCTCTTTGCATTCAAAATGGTTGTTCAATGCCTCAATCCAATCCATCACTTCTTCTGCATTCATTTTCCCACTAAACATAGGGATGCCATCTTTACCTGATGAGGATTCTCTACCAATGGAATTTAGGACCTTAACAAATTCTCTTTGATATGTAGGTAACTAAGCTTCCTGCCTTGGGGTCTCTTCTTCTGCCCCTTGTTCTTCTTCTTCATCAGAGTCACATTGAACCTCCTTTCTATTGCCTTTGGCCTTCTCTAACTCCCTCACTCTGTTTTCAAACATCTCTTCAAACATCTTCTTGATAGCATCTTAAGACATACTCTTAGGAGGCATGTTTCTATCCTCTCCCCCACTTCCTTCCGCAGACATACACCACAAATCACTTTCCCCAAGCGATCCAACTCGTGCTCTGATACCAATATGATGCAGAGCGAGGCAACTAGGTGAAAACCTTCTCTCACCCACAACTACTATGTCCAACACAAGTTCTTTTATTTTTTCAAGGTGTGAACAACACACCTACCAAATTCTGAACTCACACAACAATTTTTGTGGCCGGATCCATACCGGTTTACTCTCTTTAGGTACCAGTATGATGAAAACACTCTACCCTTGTGTGAACCGGTTTAGTACCTTCCGATACTAGTGGGATGGAAACCTATTAGATATTGTCTATTGGTGGTCCAAACAACACAAAACACCCATAAGATCTGGCCATCAGATATGTTAGGGAATACTTGCCTCACAACTGTCCAATTGTCTAGTAGCTCTACCGATAGCCTAGTAGCCCTACTGGTTGAGTTTTCTAAACAAGACTTAAAAAAGTTCCAAAGGACATGACAACCTAAAGGTAGATTTGGATACCCTTTACCTAGTTACAAAATTCCCCAAAGGTTTAGACACTAACCACAAGTTGAAAGGTTTGTACCCTTACTATCCTTCCATACCTAATTAAGCCAATTAGGCCTAATTTACAAAGCAAGTATGCCTTGTATTAGCCCTCCAACTAAACCAACACTTCAGAAAGGTGGGGTAAGGTGTAAAACCACCAAATCCAAGGTTTCAAGACTTGATCCCATCTTCCTTATCCTCTACAAGTGATTTCCACTTCTATAGTTTCGACAGTCACATAGAGATGCCCGCCTAGGGTCAATTCAATCTTTTCGGTCTTGGAGTCTCTCTGCAAACCAACACCAAAGTATTATGATACAATGGCCCTTGTAACATTTTCCCCATAGGTTGTTTGTTCCTCCAGTGAAAATGTCAAATTAAGGGCATATTTATAGCAGTCACATAGAGATGCCCGCCTAGGGTCAATTCAATCTTTTCGGTCTTGGAGTCTCCCTGTAAACCAACACCAAAATATTATGATACAATGGCTCTTGTAACATTTTCCCCATAGGTTGTTTGGTCCTCTAGTGAAAATGTCAAATTAAGGGCATATTTACAGTGAAACCCTAGGTGTGGGTAGGGTTTGTGACCCAGAGATTACTTTAGTGGCGAATATTCGCCAATGGCGATTTTTTCACATCATCCATGTCGGAAATGGTGAATATTTTGTACCGATTGGGGGTGGCCATGTCGCCAGAACATTATCAATTTTTGTTAAAGTCATGACCCGATTGCCATATGTTTTATGCAATTAAATATTTCTATGCGATGATTTCACCAATACAATATATGGTGGACACACGGTAAATTTAATTTTTTCGCCTACACTCTCCAAGGTTGGCTTAATAGATGACCTTAATTCACCTATAGGCATGTGAAGATTTGTTAGCTAGGGGGACCCAATTTGCCCGACATCTTGCCGACATGTGTCTCCATTCACCCCAACTTTTTCCAACTATATTGTATTCGCCAATTATTTGGATGACCTATAATCACCTCGAAAATTACATAAGTCGTGTTATAGTTACATGAGATTTTCCAAATATTTGTATACCATATAAAATTCCCACGGAATTTGCCATATAAGGATTGGTATAAATACATGCAAAGATCAGATCTATCTCAACACAATCTGGTGAGTTCTAGGCTCTGAATTCTGATCAATAGTGAAGTTTCAGACCAAGGAAAATCATTGTTGTTGACTGCATTGGTGACTGCTAGTGAGCTAAAGGTGAGTGGTCATATTTTTGAAGTGGTATATTATACATTATAGTCTATTATTGCTTCTTCAACAAATTGATATTTTTTTGGCAGCCTTTATTTTGTTGGAGATGTCGAAGAGGCCAACAAAAAGAAGAACGTTGTCTTCGTACTTTGGCATTGGAAAAGATTATGGTGAAAATCAGGAAGGTACATCATCACAAGTACAAGTACAAAATTCGCCACCTACACTGCATGTTGAAGACAATGGCAAACCTGATATCTCATACCAGGATGATCTTGAAGAAGATTATCTAGTAGATACCCAAGTTAGCCGGAATGATATAATCGACTTGGGTGATAATGCCATTGATGATAATGCATGGAAGGGGATGTAAAGCGGAAAATCGCGATCAAACCCCAGTTGCTCTCCCCTCTTCCAACTCCAAGGAGAGAGAAGGGATATTCACTAGGGTTGATGGTTTTCACTTAGGGGAGAGACTTTACATTCAAAAGAGGGGTTGAAACCCACAAGATCCAATCCCACACAATGCAAGATTGGATGCTAAATGAATTTCAAGGGTTATGACAGCAAGGCTACCCTCTTTTGTAAATAATGTTGATAGAAGAATTAAGCTTAGCATGCATAGAAAGTGACAAAGATTCGCTTATAAACTGAGATAGGGATATAGGATGAAGCTGCGGACCTGGAATTAGTAGTAAAATGTCGATACGGCGCTGTCCTACAAATTTGAGCAAAAGTTGTCGGGACGATGGCGCCCAGCGCCACGGTCCTCCGAAAAATCCGTGAAACGAAGGGGGATCTGTTCGTCTCTGCACAAGGATTCCAGATCTTCAATTTCAGCCGCGTACCTGCAACCTACACACAGAAAAGCGAAGATGATTGGGGGGTTAGGGATTAGGGGTTTGCCTTTAGGTCAAACCCCGGTTTTGGAATTAACCAAGAAATGAGCAAGTGCTGTAAATGTAAATGACTGTAAAACAAGTACTAATACCTTGTTCTAAGGATGTTTGTATCCTTATGTGCGAAGGTTTAGATGTTGTATGTTGTATGTTGTAGTAGTATGTTGTATGTGATCTCCTCTTCAATGGTTGAATCTTTGTCTTGAATGCAACACTTAGCCTTGAATGGAGACTTGAAATGATCAATTGCTTGAAGGAATGCTTGAATGCTTGAATGCTTGAGTATAATTTCCATGCCTTTTCCATCATATCGAATGAAAGAGGAAAATGTCATTTATATACTTGTCAATTAGGGCTGATAGACTGATTTTCCCGACCTTAGGCCGACTAGGAAAGATAATTTTCCAATTTGCAAACATAAAGACCCGAAGTCCAAAAGAGACCGGGCCCAAAATAGGACCCAGGGACCAGGGCGCTGGGCCCCATGGTCCTGGGGACCAGGGCGCTGGGTGCCCTAGTCCTGAAGGACCAAGGCGCTGGGCGCTCTGGTCCCACCTCCCGGGACAGCAGGGTGCAAGGAGGTTCAGGCCAGGGTGCTTGAAAAATGCAGTTTTCAGTGTCGTAATCAGGTTTCGGGGTCTCCATTCAGGTTGTGTGTTGCGTCGCCATCGTGAAGACCGAAATGCAGTCGAAATTGCAAGTGTCGCAATTTTAGGACGCTACATTTAGCCCCCACTTTAGCGGGAGTATGTATGCTCATACTTCCGGTAAAGTACAAGGAAACAACATTGAAAGACTTTCACCACGTCAAGGAGGCAAGATACACCAAGCCCCCAGTGGACTAAGGATCTTACGACTTCGATTGACAAAGTAAAAGGGAAGATCCCGAGGGAGAACCATGACTGTCAGTAGTAAGGTTCCCTCACTATGAGTCATGCAAGAAAGATATCAAAAATTTTCAAGGCAATGTTAAATTTGTCAAGAAATTTTCAAGTATCTTGAAAAGATATGAACGGGATGTATGCCCCCCTACGTTAAAGCGATCGCACACGCCTCACCGGGGGTGATTGTTTTAACGTATGAGAAAGGAAAGGAGCACGTTATCGCAAGGATTTAGCCCCCAAGTGCGAGATAAACCCAAGGATAATAGACACAAAACACAAAGCACGAGGTGACTTCGCTTTCCTTGGGGTCAGTATGCTGTATGATAATTCATGTATATATATCATATGTATGTATGCATAATTGTTCTTCATTCCCCAATCAAGGAAGGTCACCTAGAAGAAGGGAACACATGTGTCTTTTGAGTCAACATGAGAGAGATCGAGAGATCTCAATGCTTTGCATCGTCCTCAAGTAGACAATACTAAGGACAACAAATAGAAGAATGAGAATAACATATAGAAGAAGTAACACAAAAGAGGAGGAGAGAATCTGCTATGCTAATGTAACTAGTCTAGCACGTCATCTACCCCCCGATCTTGCTGATTAATGTTTCGGGAAGGCAGGAAACACGCTAGAGGAGGAACATCCAACACAGCAGATGGAGCTATCACTAGATCCAAACAAGGGCTATGTTCATATCCCAAGCCGCGGTGTTCTTGTCTAGGAGCTAGGATAAGTGCTTTAGAAAATTCATTAGATAAATGGTTATCAATATCAACAAGTTCATACTCACTATCAGAATGAACAAGAGAAGTAGCATTTTCATCATGAATAACATTTTCATCTATATCATCATCAGGATTTATAAAAATAGGATCTTTAACTCGCACAGGATCAAAACCATCATGCATCTTATGTTTAGGAGATTTAGGCTCAATTTCCGGCTGAGGAGAAAATGGAATAATGCTTGTTGAAGGTGTTTTTGGAGATTGTAAAGTTTGAGAAGCAGCTGCTTGAGCCCTAAGACGACACTTTCATCGACGTTCGCATGCCGAACGATTACGTCTAGTCTTAGTAGGAAGATTAGGAGATTGAGGAGGAGGGATGTTCTCATCCTTATCACTTGGGTGTTTAGGTTGTGGTCTCTTAGGCTGGACAATAGGAGAAGAAGAAGGTCTCTTCTCTCTATAAAAGGACGGAGGAGGAACTGCTCCATATAAAGGAGGAATTTTTGGTTTAGAAAGGAGACCAAGTCCATCATGACGAGGAGGGATAGGTCTACTTTTAGGAGGTTTATTAGGCATAGACATAGTTATATCCATAGGGATGGGTTGGGAATCTTCTTGAGGAAAGACATTAGTTTTATCTTTCAAAGGAAGAACTTCCTTCTCAAGAATGATAGGAATATCAAGTTTAGGTGTTATAGGTTCACTTAGAGATAGGATCATATCTGTTTTCCACTTTTGATAAGATTTGAAAAGATGATCACTGCGCGGAGGAAGAGATTGGAATTGTTTAGGCCAAAAATAATCAATAGGAACGCTAGAAGTTCTTTCAGCTGGTTTAAAGAGACTATGATTGACAGTAACAACTTCACCACTATGGGGAAATTTCAAACACTTATGAATAGGAGAAGCAATAGCTTTCATGGAAGATAGCCAAGGATAGCCAAGCTTCACACGAAATTGTTCGGAAGATGGAATAATAGCAAAGTTCACATCAAAGGATTTGTTATGGACCTCAATAGGCAATGTAATAGAACCAATTGCGGGAGAAGAAAATGCATCAAATAGTTTCACAATCACATCTGTTTTGTCATATATCACTTGATTCAATTGCAAAGTAAAAAGAAACTCTTCAGTAATAACATTAACCATGCACGAAGGATCAATAAGCACTCCACGGCAAGGTGTATTCTTGACTTTTGCAACTATGTATAAAGGACCATCAGGTGCCCTAATGGTTTCACTGGAATCAAATGTGATGGAAGGTTCTTTAGGGTTTTCTTGCTGCTCTACAAAGTTAATCACATTCGGAGTCATAGACACAAGACCATCAGATGAGAGAGAGGAATCATTAGTCTCAATTGCATTAGAGGTATGAGAAGGTAATGGATCAGTGAAAATTTGAAGGTTTTGATTAGGAGGAGCTACAGATGTATTGCCTTTATCATTCACTCCAGAAACAGAAATAGTATTATTATCAATCAAATCTTGAATTTTACCCTTTAAAGAAAAACATTTTTCAGTATCATGCCCAGGCTGACGATGAAATTGACAAAAAGCTTTGTTATCAAAATAAGGTGAAGTAATCTTTGCAGGATCAATTTGCCTTATAGGAGGAAGAGTAAGCACATTTTGTTCCAATAATTTATTCATAATACTATGCAATGATTCATTCAAAGGAGTATACTTTCTTTCTTTCTTGAAAAATTTAGAAATAGGAGGCACACCTGATGCTGCATTCACATTGTTGTTGATGATGTTTTCATTGAATTTGATGGAATCTCTGTTCGGTTTAAACTTCCCAAATGGTTGTTGACTGCTATCACCCTTATCACTCGGAGCCATAGGATGTGATTGTTCCATTTGACTCACAGTCAGTTGATAATTGTGAAGAGTGGCACACAACTGTTGGAAAGAAGTAAACTCAGAAAACAGAAGTTTGTCTCGAATATCTTTTTGTAAATTAGAAATGAAGATTCTTTGAATATCATTGTCAGGCACTGGAAAAGAAATTTGAGCATACAAATGCTTATATCTACCAATGAAATCAGTCACTTTTTCTTTAACACCTTGTTTACAATGCATTAAATCAATCAAAGTAACTTTAGGACTTATATTGTTTTGAAATTGTTGAATGAAAGCATTTGCAAGTTGTTCGAAAGAAGTAATAGAATAGGAAGGCAACGAGCAATACCATTGTAGGGCTTTGTCTCTTAATGTTCTAGTGAATAGTTTTGCAAGCAACCTTTGGTCATAAGCAAAATCAGTACATATTGTTTGAAAAGTCTTAACATGTGTTAGAGGATCACCTTTACCATTATAAAGCTCCAAATGCGGGATTTCAACATGTTTAGGAGGGATAGCTCGAACAATGTCAAGAGAAAGTGGGCTCGCAACATCAAATGTGGGCACACTAAACTTAGATTGATTCATAGAGGCAATTTGTTGCTGTAAAGAAGAGATAGTTTGTGCAAGATTGTTAATGGTCGCTTCAGTCGAAGAATTCATATTAGATGTGTTAGATTGAGATGGAGGTGTTATGTTATTGAAAGAAGGTAGAGAGTAAGGTGGTGGGACTCTATGATAATTAGTCATAGGAGATGATTGGACAGGAGGAACACTACAAGGAGGAATAGAATGGTTAAATGAATTGCCCCCTTGCGTCATGTTCATTTGTGAAGATGTAATAGGAACACTCATTGAAGGAATGTATGAAGAAGTCAGATTAAATGAAGGAAGAGGGTTAATTGAAGAAGAAGGGTTGCCCCCATGACTAGTGATCATAGGAGGAATGCCTTGTGTAGAAGTAGCCATTATGTTTGATGTAAAGGTAGGTATGCTAGCAATAGAAGTCATCAAAGGAATAGAATGATTGACTTGTGTAGGAGGTTGTGTATAACCTAAATTTTCAGCACAACTCTTCATAGGCATCACATTCGAATCCATGATGTGTGCAATACCACGCAAAATATCAATTCCATTCTTATCACTTTGAAGCATACGTTTTAGACCCTCAATTAAAGGAAGAGCTTGACTATCAGGGTATTCTTGAGACATCCATTGTCGAAAATCGTCAAATTGGTTATCCAATTTCGAAAGTTGTTCTACAGAAACCTCATGGAGAGCTTCTTCATCATTAGGAGGATTAGAGAAATTACCCATGTCCTCGTTAAAAAGGCTATTCAAATTAGGGTCCATCTCCTCAGTAGTTAAACCTTGGAAAGACTTAATTCTACGGCTTCGTCTAACGGGAATAGTGTAAGTAGGGCTTATTGTTGTAAAACTCATGCACTAGAGAGAGAGAGAAAGTTTTGAATTTAGAGGTAGCAATTTTCAGTAAAATCAGCCAATCTTCTGGATTTAAGCTGTTAAATGCAATCATGACAGTCTCCCGAAATTTCGGAAAAAATGTCTGGGACCGTGGCGCTCGGAGTGCAACACGGTCCTTGCAACTTTTTTCGAAATTTGCAGGGATGAAAGGTATGATGATTTTAGAGCTAATCTGAAAAAATTGAGTGATTTTACGATCTGTAGGTAGGCCAAATTAAAGTTGCAATCTCAAAATTGAACCCTACCAAGATTGTCGAAAAATGCAAAATTTGAATTTTGAAAAAAAAGAGGGAAACTAAAATTTTGAATGTTATGATTTTAGAGGGAATGCCAAGAGCAATGCAAATTTTGAAATTCAAAAGTTGACTCAATTTCACGCAAAATTCAATTTTGAAAGCGGAAATTAAAGTTGTTGTAATTAAGCACTTAATTTTAAAAGTCACAAAATGCAAGAATTTGAATAAAGCACTGAAATTTTTAATAAATGTTAACACACTTTTCAGATTTAGGACAATAAGAACACAATTTTGACACAAAATTTCAATTTCAATGTTTTTTGAATGTTTAAAAGCCTTAATCCAAGCAATCACAAGACCAACTTTGACTGTAATTTTGAAGGTGTTAAAATTGATAAAATCAGCCAAAATTCTGGATTTTAGCAGGAAAATACAGTAAGATCTTGCTCCCGAAATTTCGGAAAAAATGTCGGGGACAATGGCGCTCGGCGCCACGGTCCTCGCAACTTTTTTCCAAATTTTCAGGGATGAAAGATATTGTGATTTTATTGCGGAATCCAAAGTTACAGCTGATTTGGAGATGTTTTGATCAGTGAAATTGTCGAACAAAGGTTGAATCAAGAGGGTTTCAAAAATTAGGGTTTTGACACTTAACCACTTAATTTTCAAAATTAAAGCATAGATATGAATTGATAATTTGTAATAGAAGGACAGATCTGAAACAAGCATTAACAATTAAATATTTCACAAGTTTAATTACTAAAAAGAAATTTTAGGGTTTTAATGCAATCACCTCTAAAATTTTGCAAAAGATCAAACATGGAAATGTAATCAATTTTTTCAGATCTAAGCATGAAAAATCAGAAAGGATGTTCACGTCGGGTTCACCAAAATGTAAAGCGGAAAATCACGATCGAACCCCAGTTGCTCTCCCCTCTTCCAACTCCAAGGAGAGAGAAGGGAGATTCACTAGGGTTGATGGTTTTCACTTAGGGGAGAGACTTTACATTCAAAAGAGGGGTTGAAACCCACAAGATCCAATCCCACACAATGCAAGATTGGATGCTAAATGAATTTCAAGGGTTATGACAGCAAGGCTACCCTCTTTTGTAAAGAATGTTGATAGAAGAATTAAGCTAAGCATGCATAGAAAGTGACAAAGATTCGCTTATAAACTGAGATAGGGATATAGGATGAAGCTACGGACCTGGAATTAGCAGTAAAATGTCGATACGGCGCTGTCCTGCAAATTTGAGCAAAAGTTGTCGGGACGATGGCGCCCGGCGCCACGGTCCTCCGAAAAATCCGCGAAACGAAGGGGGATCTGTTCGTCTCTGCACAAGGATTCCAGATCTTCAATTTCAGCCGCGTACCTGCAACCTACACACAGAAAAGTGAAGACGATTGGGGGGTTAGGGATTAGGGGTTTGCCTTTAGGTCAAACCCCGGTTTTGGAATTAACCAAGAAATGAGCAAGTGCTGTAAATGTAAATGACTGTAAAACAAGTACTAATACCTTGTTCTAAGGATGTTTGTATCCTTATGTGCGAAGGTTTAGATGTTGTATGTTGTATGTTGTAGTAGTATGTTGTATGTGATCTCCTCTTCAATGGTTGAATCTTTGTCTTGAATGCAACACTTAGCCTTGAATGGAGACTTGAAATGATCAATTGCTTGAAGGAATGCTTGAATGCTTGAATGCTTGAGTATAATTTCCACGCCTTTTCCATCATATCGAATGAAAGAGGAAAATGTCATTTATATACTTGTCAATTAGGGCTGATAGACTGATTTTCCCGACCTTAGGCCGACCAGGAAAGATAATTTTCCAATTTGCAAACATAAAGACCCGAAGTCCAAAAGAGACCGGGCCCAAAATAGGACCCAGGGACCAGGGCGCTGGGCGCCCTAGTCCTGAAGGACCAGGGCACTGGGCGCTCTGGTCCCACCTCCTGGGACAGCAGGGTGCAAGGAGGTTCAGGCCAGGGTGCTTGAAAAATGCAGTTTTCAGTGTCGTAATCAGGTTTCGGGGTCTCCATTCAGGTTGTGTGTTGCGTCGCCATCGTGAAGACCGAAATGCAGTCGAAATTGCAAGTGTCGCAATTTTAGGACGCTACAGGGGATAAGAAAAGCCATATCAAAAAAGGGTGAACCACAATAAAAAAATGATTAGGAGTGGGATATGTCAGTGAGGAATTTTCAAATTAATTGGGCATCAAAGTATCCATTCATTGAACCAGTGGAGAATCCAATTGAAGGCGAGCCTCCAATAGAATGCAGGTGTAAGATTTGCACTTGGAAACATAACAAGGAAATTAGGTTGCAGCTAAAATTTGACACCATAGAAAAGCATATGGGTAAAGTTTATGAAAAACAAATGATAGACGAGGTTGAAAAATTAGTGATAAGATGGAAAACAAAGGAGGAATGTAAGCATGTGAGGAATGCCAAAGAGTATTATTTTCATGAGAAAAAATAGGCGAAGCTTGCTGAAGTTAAAGGTTCTATTGAAGCTGTTTTTAGAAAATCAATGCAAATAAAACAACTGGGAAAAGCTGTTCAGTTAAGCGTTGTTTTTTATATTTTGAGCAGAGGGCATGCTATGACATATTTCCCATCAACTAGTGGTTTATTACACTTTTTGAAAGTTCCTAACTATCCTAATAGACACTGGTCAGTAAACAGTGGATGGGAATGGGCAAGTTGTCTTGCTAAGGTTGAAAAAGAAGATGTAAAGGAAAAAATAAGAGAGTCAAACTTTATTGCATTTTCTTTAGATGAAGTTACGACAATAGACAATACTTCATGGTTATACATGCATGTTTATACTATAGAGAATGATACCCACCAACCTCATCTACTATCTGTTGCTAAAATGAAGGAGAGTGCGACAGATGAAAATTTATTTCAACTAGTAAAGAGAAGTTTAATTGAATATGGAGGTATGGATGACATGACAGTAGCCAAAAAATTGGTTTGTGTTGTTCAGTAATGCAAGGTCATAGGAACACTCTTTGTACAAAGATTGAAACTTCATTTGCACCATACATTACTGCAATTCACTGCATGGCTCACATAATTAATCTAGCTTTTGGAATTGTGAGCAAGTTTGCTTTGGTTAAAAAAATTGAAATTTTAATCAGAGAGCTCTACTCACACTTATGTCGAAGTCCCAAATGATTTATGGAATTTCAACACTTTGCTGATGGAATAACTGATGGGAACAAGCTTCTCAAGGATAATGATACCAGATGGATCTCTTTGGATGGTCCAGCACATCGAGTGTTTTCAGAATATCCATTCTTGATTGGACTATTTCACACAACTCGCGACGAATCAGATCAACCGAAATTTCCTGAACTTCTTCGCAGGTTAAGTAATTTAGAGACACTCTTAACTTTAGCAGCTCTTCTACCCATGCTAGAGGAAATGAGGAATATTATGAAGGCTGCCCAAAAAAGAGCTTTGTATATTGCAGAATATGCTACGTTGCGTAAGATGACACGAATGACCCTCGACAGTCTCTATCAAAATCAACCAACACTATCTGATGAAAAATTTATTAAGTGGCAGACACTCACAGATTTGAACAATCCTGATAACTTTTTACAAATTGGTGCAGACAGGGAGGTATGTGCCAATGTACAGCGAGTTGAGATACCAATGCACTTCTATGCCATGATCGGCCCCGAGGAACCAGGAAAGCACCCCAGGAAGCAACTAGCAAGAGTTAAAAGGGAAGATTTTGACAAGTTGTTGAGACTGTAACTACTTCTATGAAGAAAATTGCATATGATCTTTCCTCACAAATTAGAAGCAGATTCCCTCTCGACAACCTACTCGAAGCCATGTCTATTGTGTTTCCTCAATATTGGAGCCTCAATAGTGCAGCTGATTTTCGAAGTAAGCTACTGACTTTGATAAAACAATTTTGCATATCCAGATAATTGAATGGAATAACTATAAATGGAATATTAGATGAAACTCATCTTTGAGAGAAATCATCTCATTTTGCATAAACTATGAAAGAACAATATGGCAAAATGGAGAACCCCCGCGAAGAAGGATCAGTAACAAGGCTTTGGAAAACTATAACCGAGAACTCAATGTTGCGTGATTCAATGCTAGAATATGTGAAGCTTGCTGATTTATGTCCTACCATGATATTGGGTTCGGTGGAAGATGAGAGAGTTTTCAGTGCTTTGGGGTTCCTAAAATCAAAGCTAAGAAACAAACTAGACAAAAATTTGGAAAATTGCTTGAGGCTCTATACATCTAGGTATGATGTCCACACTTTTCCTTTCGTTAGGGCACTGCAAATCTGGATGTCCAAATGTGAAAGAAGAGGTTTGGGAAACACTTCAAACCAAAGTTCCAGTGGGACCATTGACTCATGTACTGGACCTACTGGTAGCATTGAGATGAAGTTTGGCGAAGGTATGCAGACTCAGAGTGAAGAAATTCAAACCACAAACAAGAATCAAGAAAACTTTGAATTTGATGAGGATGAATGACAATTGTAAGAGATTGGTATTTATTAATCTTATTACTGTATCTCATCATTCATATTACAAAAGCATATTACTTTTTGCAATTAGAATTTAATATTGATTTGTAATTGTATTTTTCAACTTTGTATTTCCAGATTTAAAATAGAATAATAAAAAAAAAACCATAATGTGTTTATTGATACAAAGATGTTTATTGTTTATTTATACATGTTGAGTCTCAAATCTGTGTGATACATTTCATAACCATATGATATAATTCATTCAATAGTAATACACATATCGAGAACTTAGATTTTCATTAATTCTTTCAAAATATAGCCATATGATATAATTCATTCAATGTAATACACCAATCTATGTGATTCTCCATGCAAATTGCAAAAGTGAATACAAAGTTTCAGAACCCTTTGCAAATGACCCTGAATTCCCTTTTATAGAAACAAGAGAGCAACAACAGCTCCTGTGTGATTCTCCAATGTCCATGCAAAAGTGAATACAAAGTTTCAAAACCCTTTGCAAATGACCCTGAATTCCCTTTTATAGAAACAAGGGAGCAACAATAGCTTTAAGTTGAATTGCAAGTTTGCAACATGTGAAGACTGAACATCAAAATCACAAACTTAGCACACATTTATATGACCATCACAGGTCGTATTAGCAATTTAACATCTGCTACATGTTTGATGTCTCCTGTTCAAAAAATAGAGTTCAAAATTAAATATTAATTCACGCCATGACAAATTAAACATAGATAATAGCAGTGCCTAAAACCTACTAATCAGAAATAGAGAAATGCATAAATGTTAAAGCAAGGGAGAATTTGAGAATACAAATTTAATGGTTGAAGTTTTGCACTGTGCATCATAGATTCATAGGCTGGATTAGCAAAAGAGCAATAGCGAGTGCATCATAGATTCATAGGTTGGATTAGCAAAATAGAAAATAGAAAAAACATAAAACCTTGAAATTAAGTGTAAAAGAAGAAAATTGTGCAATACATACTATGATTCTTAAGATTTATGTGCCAATTTTTGTAGGGTGCTCCACTCTTCGTCTGATGGAAGGTCAATATTTTGTAAACTATGGAAAGTCAACTCCAACTTTGTCAACATTCCATATTTAGAAGATTTACTTGACATCACTATTTCATCCAATACCGAATTTAGAGTTGTAAATGGTTGGACAAATTCCAGAAAGCTTTGGGGAGTTGTGTTCTTTGGAAGCAAGTCTAAATCATACTTCATTTTTATCTCCATGCTTTTTTTGTAAGCTTCTTCTACAATGAATTTATTTTATGGGTCAAGGGTCTTAGGCAAACCAAGTTTAATCAAATTATTTTTCTTTTCTTGCAGCTTCAATATTTTTTTTCCATAATTTTCCATAACTTCTGATGTTTCCCTTAGCTTCTGGCATTTTTGAATGATAGATGATGTCTTAACTGTGGCATCAATGTGGCTCTTAATTCCCTTGGATGCCAAGTAGCTGTCACTAGAACTGTAGACTACTTTCAGAATATTTTTTTCCATATCCTCTTTTGAATAAACATGTGTGCTCTTCTCATAGTGCCCTTTGATTTTCATATAAATTAGTCTCAGACTTTCAGTCAATTGAAACCATTCACACAACTTGTCACTCCTCTGCGTTATTTGCCGCCAAATATTTTCTTGTATATACTTCGTTGTATTTTTCATATTGTCTTTTAATCTATCCTCCAAAGTTTTTATTTTATCATTTGCATTTTATAGGTCTTCTTTCATTTGTGCACATTTTTTTCTTTCTTCCTCTACTTCCTCTTACAAATGTTTTTCTTTTTCCTTCCCATGATCCAATGGGTCCTGTAATTTTCTCATTTCGGCAACAGCAGACTCATAATTTTTGAAAACTAGCTCTTTCCTCATCAACTTTTTTAATGCTTTTAGCCAGTTTTTCTTTTAGGTCCTTCAATCCTGCATCCATCTTCTCCTTTTGACACACTAATTTTGTCCACATTATGTAGTTTGGAAAAATCCATTTCGAGGGTGCTAACTTGAAATTCAGAGGGATCTATCTGATTGTGTGGTGGATTTTTATCTTTAGTTGGGGCTAAGGGAATAACAACCATGAAATCTATCATATCTTTTTGTGGGTCATATGTTGGAAATACCCTGATCCTTGCAGGCTCTTCGTTTAAAACTTCAGTCAAGGAAACCCTATGAAATGCTTTCTTTTTTTCTTTATTTACTTTTGTTGCGTGTTCATATTTTTCATAGTAATCATGATATTGAAAATCTGGGCTTGCTGAAGAAATTGAATGTTTGAAAGGTGACATAGGAATACCAAAGGCTCCAGTTCCACTTATTCCTGTGGTTTTAACTAATGCTTGACTAGGATTACTAACAACAATTCTTGATACTATCCCACTCCCACTGACACTTTCATGTGTAGTTTTCATAATATTTTTAGGTGTGTGATCTGAATCTGCAAATGATTGTTTTGTAGTGTCAGTGGCAATTGATACTATCCCACTCCCACTCCCACTAACACTTTCATGTGTAGTTTTCATAATCTTTTTGGGTGTGTGATCTGAAGCTGCAAATGATTGTTTTGTAGTGTCAGTGGCACTTGATATAGGATTCTGAATAGTATTAGTATCTACCACTAGTGGCCTCTTGTGAGAGATATTTTGTTGTAGCCCTTGTCCAACAACTAGACAACTAGTATCGATAGTACTAGTAGTACCCATGCCAACCCCACCATGGCCACTAATCACAACGTCACTTGACTAAACAATAATGGGAATACTATCCCCAGATTCCCCACCTATGGTAGTGGCACTTGATTCACCACCAATGGGAATACCATGATGTGGTGGTGGTTGTGGATTTGAACCTGAAACAAATGTAGGTGGACCCTAAGGGTAATGAGTAGTACCTATCTGTGATGAATCTGAAGAATCAAGTCCAATGATTGGTTTAACATGAGCTTTTGATTTTGACCCTGATGGAAGTTGTACCTGAAGTGGATACCAAATGCCCTCTCCTCTGGCACCTAGACCACCACCTTCAAAACCCATTTTTTCCACAATGCAACCCTTTTCTATATTTTTCTTTCTTGGACTCATGGACTGCACCTAATATTTTAGGGGCCGTAGTAGTTGTTAGAGCGGGCTCAACCTCATACTCATCATCATTTTCACTCCTATCATGTGTTGTTGTGGGATGCTCCATATTCCATAATTTTATAAACTCATCATCCTCGTCGATGGTCTCAAATTTTGCACTGGTCTTTGGTTCACCGAGATTCCTCCTCATAGTCCAAAAATTATTTATTTTGGTTCGAGTCCAAAAAATCTCTTTACATTCTTGCAGAATTGATTTGGGAATAGATTTCTTAGATGGATTGGCATATTTTAGGTAGAAATTGTAGGACCTCCTATTTGGATTCCCTGGCCCTCCTCTGTTGTCCTCTATGTGTGCAATGCCATAATTTATGATGAAATTTCTACTGTTGAAATGTTATTGTCAGCTGCAATTTTCTCCATCTCTTTTTTAACCTCATCCCAAGAGTCCATGTTTCTAAGCTTTTCTAGAAATGGTTTACTTTCATGTTGACATAACGCTGAAGAGTTCCCATTTTTGTTAAGCCTTGCTTGAACTACACTGATTGGATCATACTACCAGAGACCCTCATCACCAAAGTTAAAAACTGTCAAAAAATCATGTGCCACATTGAATGCTTTTCTCTCAAATGTGAACCCTCCACATGAGAAAGGCAAGGAAGGAAATATGCTCTTCTTTTTCTGACCATGGAAGTTCCTATCTGTGCTCTCCAATTGCCATACATACTCTAATGCAAATACCCTCTTTGTCACATGTATTGGAAGTCTGTATGGTTTTACTGCCGATCCATAAAACCTTAAAACAGTGAATTCTTCCATGAAGAACCAATCAACCAATTCTATTTGACTTCCGAGTTGAATGCAATCTCTACAAGACATAGTCAACTTAGACATTGGAGTGCTTGTAATTTCATTATACATTGGTGCTAAAAAGAAGTCTACAAAATGGTTGTAGTTATTTATGTTATCATGCATCCTTATCTTTGGTGTCCATTCATATATTGGAAACTCTGTTCTGTTCCCAATCTTCTCATCAATCTTATAGCTCACAATCGGAAGCTTGTTGGTCTCGAATATTGTACGATACTTGGATAGAAGGAGATAGCACAAGTAGGATGAGAACCTAAATGAATTACAAGAACCTTTTTTGATCATTAGTAATTGTTTTTTCATGGATTTAACAATGTGCTCAATAAAATTATATCTTACCGACTGACCTACACAATGGATATTATAAATCATTTCAAGAAGGCTTGCACCCACTTCCCTATCATTTTCCAATCCTAGGCAAAACGACAACAAGGAAATAGTATCCCCAACCCATGGAACAAAAATGTTAGAATCATAAGGAGGCTTATGATTCTGATCCAAGACAATACCAGTACCACTCTTTATTAGAGTTGTGATAAATGAATCTCTGCGACTTGGATCGAGACTCTCATGATTCCCTACTAACTTTTCAAGGTCAATTTGGACGTTTGAGTTTTGGGCTTCAAATCCTAGGTTCAACAAACGAGCAAATTCTCCCTCGTTTATGGATAGAATTTCCTCTTTTGTATTTTTATTGACAATTTATTTTTTTTCATCATAATTTTTGGCGCAAACCATGAAAAAATTAGGGCAAGGGAATTCTTCAGGTAACACCATGCTTCCCAATCCAACATCCCACGGTGCGATTTTATATGTTCTTTGTTGTAACATTGTGTTAAAAATGGTAAATTTTGCCCCGCATGCATCTGCTGCCTTACTAGACAATGCATATCTAATATCTATGATACACTTTTCACCATGGATAGCAGGGTCATAAATATCATGGTATTCATTAGTGAAACCTGGTGTTTTAACCAGTTCGGTTAGGTACATTTTGTTTTTCACTTGGCTTCTTGTTGAACTACTGCTTCCCGTTTTCCCCATCACTATTATTGTTAATAATTCAAAATAATGCTAGATAAAAACCTGAAAATGCTAACCCTTAGATTGGACCACGAGATTACCAAAAGAAAAAAAGGCGGGATGTAGGTGTCTAGATTTTACCTGGAATTTCTATTTCACTAGATTGGCGCAGACAGTCTCTGTTGCAACTTGCATTCCTCAATCTAGTAGCTATTTTTGAATCTCCCTCGATTTACAGGTTTGTCCATGAAATGAAATACGATTATGATTTACGAGTCTCTTATTTTGAAAACTCTGAAAAGTAGAAAAGTAATACGTAAAGGGCAAAATATCTAGAATCATGTTGTAATTTTATTAATTACTATTAATAACTATTCCATGCCGAAGGACAAAACATTCATTACTTTGGTATAAATTCTGAGGACATTAAGAATCATGTTGTAATTTTATTAATTATTATTAATAACTATTCAATGCCGAAGGACAAAACATTCACTACTTTAGTATAAATTCCGAGGACATTAAATATAATACGTTCAATTCTGGGCGAAGTTCTCACAAATGAGTTCACTTCCCACATTCAGGCCGAAATCCACCCTGAGTCATTGATCTTTTCTCATCCAACAGATGAGGGACCAGGGTACCTATTGTGACTTTACGGGTCTGTTTTTAAAGTCTGTTTAATAATTTTAAACTTCCACCCGAAAAAGAGCTTTATGGACTTAATTATATTTAATTAAATTTAAAATGTTTCAATTCTGGGTGAAGTTCTCACAAATGTGTTCACTTCCCACATTCGAGCCGAAATCCAGCCTAAGCCGTTGATCTTTGCTCATCCAATGAATGATGGTACTTGTCAGTTGTCATGGGTCCCATGACTTCTACCAATTTTCGGGCACGTCACCATACTCGTGTCACTTTTCGGGTCTGTTTTTTAAGTCTGTTTAATCATTTTAAACTTCCGCCTGAAAAAGAGCTTTATAGACTTAATTATATTTAATTAAATTTAAAATGTTCAATTCTGGGTGAAGTTATCACAAATGTGTTCACTTCTCACATTCAGGCCGAAATCCACCCTAAGCCGTTGATCTTTGTTCATCCAACGAACGATGGTACCTATTTATAGATGTAGTGGGTCCCACGACTTCTTCCATTTTTCTGGCACATCACCATACTCGTGTCACTTTTCGGGTCTATTTTTTAAGTCTATTTAATCATTTTAAACTTCCGCTCGAAAAAGAGATTTATAGTCTATAGACTATAGACTTAATTATATTTAATTAAATTTAAAATGTTCAATTCCGGGTGAAGTTCTCACCAATGTGTTCACTTTCCACGTTCGGGCTGAAATCCACCCTAAGTCGTTGATCTTTGTTCATCTAACGGACGATGGTACATGTTTTTTAGATATAGTGGGTCCCATGACTTCTGCCATTTTTCTGGTATGTCACCATATTCGTGTCACTTTTCGGGTCTATTTTTAAAGTCTATTTAATCATTTTAAACTTCCGCCCGAAAAAGAGATTTATAGTCTATAGACTATAGACTTAATTATATTTAATTAAATTTAAAATATTCAATTCCAGGCGAAGTTCTCACAAATGTGTTCACTTCCCACATTTGGGCCGAAATCCACCCTAAGTCGTTGATCTTTGTTCATCCAACAAACGATGGTACCTGTTTACAGATGTAGTGGGTCCCATGACTTCTGCCATTTTTCTGGCGCGTCACCATACTCGTGTCACTTTTTGGCTCTATTTTTTAAGTCTATTTAATCATTTTAAACTTCCACCTGAAAAAGAGATTTATAGTCTATAGACTATAGACTTAATAATATTTAATTAAATTTAAAATGTTCAATTCCGGGAAAAGTTCTCACAAATGTGTTCACTGCCCACATTTGGGCCGAAATCCACCCTAAGCCGTTGATCTTTGCTCATCCGATGGACGATGATACCTGTTGAGAACTTGAGTGTTGTCAGATGTCGTCGATCCCATAATAAGAGACATTTAAATTTTAAAGATGTGCAATAGTTTGAGATAACTATTAAATATAATGTTAATATTATTTGTAAAAATTTGAAATTCAAAAATAGTATAAAACATGAAACTTAGTTTCTAGAATAAAACAAATAACTAAATAAAAATATAAATTTTGATATACAATTTGAAAGGTAAAAGTTTAATATAAAAAATAAAACATTCAATATTAAATCTAAAATATTAATTTAAAGTTTAACAAAATTCTTTGAAAATATGTTTACGATCTATAATTTAAAAAAATAGTTTAAAAATATATATAAAAGTTCAACATAAATTTAGTGTATTAATTTAAAAAAATGTGCAGTCCTCAACCTGTTAAGGCGAGCAAATTTGGAAAGTACAAATGCCAAGGTGGCGATTAATTGTTGCAGAAGGAGTTGTCTTCGACAGGTCGCACGAACAGAGGAAGGGGAGGATGGTAGGAAATATTTTTCTTAATCTCATGGCATTAATGCCTTATCGTACACATTCATTACCTGACCTATACGACAGAGGCATAATTTATTACCTTTTGATCTGTGTGCCAATTTTTGCTTTGAGGCAGAAAAAATCTGTAGTTTGTAGCTTCTGTAAGACATTTTTTGCAGGAAGTGCTTTTGAAATTGCAGGTGACCATGGAGGCCAATTTCACACTGCGTATAGACAAGAAGTTGGTGCCCTTTTTGGGCAAAGTATCTGATAAACGAATGCAAGGACTGTTTAGGTTTAAGGAGGAGAAGTTGTGGGCGGTAGCTCGACTGATGCTTGTGGAGGAGGTGGCACATATCAGTCACCGGTATCGAACTAACATGGATGTTTACTCTTTGATTCTGGCGTGGGCCTGTGAATTCAAACCAGAGGTGGAAAAGGTAAAACTCACATTGGTCAAATTGATTGATGGGGATTTTTTGATTAACCTGGATTCAATCTTGGAGTGGGTGGTGCTGGGAGTTGGCATTCAAATTAAGGAAGGGGATGACCAGGAGGAATTGCTTCCTTTTATTCATGGCCCAGAAGATGAAATCGAATACTAGTGCCATGAACGTGCCCGAGTGGGGTGGGAAGCGATGAAACTCTTTGTGAAATTAACCAAGGTGGATGAAGTCCTAAAGGCTTTGCATGTGGTGGCAAGGATGGAGGTTGGTAGGGAATTGAGAGATAGGGCTGAAGAAGGAAGGGCCATACAGCTACTGGCAAGCTTGGAGGGCGACCCCGACTTTGGGTGCCTAAATTGCATTCCAAAACTGAAAGCTGAAGCAGCAAAAGGGAAAGCATCGACCTCTAAGGAGGGAAGGGACTGGGAGGAGGCGACCCAGGGGGGATAGTGAGTGAGTGGCCTATCGGCCAGTGTTTTTTAATTTGCTTCCAAATGATTTATTACTACTAAAACATTTGTTATGGATATCCAACAATGAACTGGTTTTTTTGTCTGCTTGATATAAGCTGTGGGCAGTATGGTTTTCTCTGTGTCTGCATTTATGCATGAATGACTGCAAATTTTGTATCTTGAAACTTTTGAATTAATAGATTGAAAAAACCTTTATTGATAAACTTTTGTATCTTGAAACTTTTGAAATTTTGTATTTTGAATGACTATATATTTATAAAATTATAATCAACCATAATCAATGTACAAATAATTAATGGAATGAACTGATTTTTTTTTTATAGCATTACATAAAAAAGATCACAATATTAAATTTATTTCCATTGTTTAACAAATAATTGAAATAACGTAGCTCATATACAAAGAGCATTTGAAAGAAATTAATTAATAAAAATGAAATAGAATTATAGAAAGCATTTTTATATACATAAGCCTATAAGAGGCAAATTGAAACAAATTGGAATTTGAAAAAATATCATTAATATTTATGCTTTGGAAATTTATAATTTCTTCGTCTCAAGTCTGAGACCCTAAAAAAATTAAAAGCCAAACCGAGTGAGCCATTGAGCCTGTTAGGTTTTGAGGACATAGGAAAAAAAACTACTAGGGGCCCAGGGTGGTGAGCCGCGGGGCTAGGGCACAGGTAGTGGATGATTTACAATTTTGCACTAAGAATCCGACCCTCCTTCCATGTAGAATTCTTCAGACAACATAAGCTGTGAGAATTCTTCAAGCCAATTGTAGTTTGGAAAGTTGTCCAGGAGCAACCATTTCCGGAGGAAGTCCCTACCAATCCGCGCCCATTTCGTGTGACGCGTCAAGTGCTCTGGATTCAAGTTCAGGAGAAATGGTTGCCTGGCCATTGGCACTATTTGGTCAGGGAGGAGAAGCTTGGTTAATTCACTCACCCAAGGGATCCCCACCCCTACTTCTACAAGGACGACAACAATAATGTCATCTCCAAGGAAGTCTTCCTTAAAAACGTTTCTCAACAGCATCAGCATATCCACCTTGTCTCCTCTGAGGTCCAGAAGAGATGCTAAGAAACGTGATGTAATGTTTGTGTTAACATGGTACCTATTTTCATTTCACAGAAACTCTCTGCCCAGCACCATCCGCACAACCTCATTGATGAACGACCCGACCTCCTTGCAGACTGTTTGGAGGGTTTCATCCTTAATGGAGCCCAGAAAGGCCCTCTGGTCCTCTGTAGAAATGCTTCTCAAGCGAATGGGAGTGTCCATCTTGAGAAAACAGATTAACAAATTAAACAACCTAAGCCTATAAACCTAAAGCAGAGGAAGAATTTAAATACCGTGAGCTCCGACGATTTATCTACCAAATGACAAAGGCTAATTGAAGATGAAAGAAGCAGAGATCGTATATAAATAAAGCTCTTGATTGTAATAATTACTTCTCTAACCATATTAATTGCTTTAAATTTGGAAACAACTCAAAACCAGTACCAAGTTGGCAAGTACCACATTGGAAGTCATGGGAACAACGTGGATTGCCGTAAGTGAATAGATATATATTAAATGACCGAAATTATCGATCGTGATTCATGAGATTTGACATGTGTCTATTGAATCCAATTCCATTCTGGGCACTTTCTGGTGAGCTATGTTCCCTTCAGAAAATTGGGCCGAAATAAAACTTCAGCCATTGATCTACGATCATCGAACGGTTTAAAATAATTGATGGATTTTAGGTATGTGTCACCCTTCACGTGTCAAAGAGGCCACTCTTATTGATACATCGTGCAAAGTCTGGATTCAATGTGATGTACTAATGTGATGTGCCTTGTCTATTAATGGCAATAAATTCATGAAATCGCCAATAAATTATATATTGTTCCATAAATAACAAAATATTCACCAAAACAAATTCAATAATTTTCAAGTGGTGGATAAAAATCGCCAATTCATTTAAATAATTTTCAAGCGGTGGATAAAAATTGCCAATACATTTAAATAATTTTTCCTTCGGAGTAAAATTTTTCGCTCATACAATTATATATTTGTTCCTTTTAACAAAAATTATTTGCCTCCCACAATAAATATTTTCCCCATAGAACAAGGTATTATTCGCCAGAAATTTATGGAATTTTTGTACCGTAGAAAAAAATCGGCAATACAAAATATTTTTTTTCCCCATTTAAAAAAAAAAAATTCACCATCGATATGAAAATTCCCCCTCGAAAATAATGTTTGATTCGCTACGATTTTACACAGTTGCTCGGGGGGTGGTTTCTTAAAGTTATCCTTGTTGTGACCAGTCTGGCTAGAATTGGATGGACCCCTACAACCTGATTGTTAAAAACCTCAAACTTGATTCAAATGAAAGGTAAGAGACTTCCTTAACTCATCAAATTGGTTTTAGGCATCCACCAATTCGTACTGATCAGAAATGAATAGCAAAAACACATAATTTCAGAAAACAAGTATATTGTATTGCTCCAAACTCCAAAACATCATCAAATTTCATCAAATTCAACAACTACACCAACAAAAACTTGGAATCAATCCAATTAGGCATAATATATAGCCTCCCTATGGTTTCCAACCACTTTTCAAATTTTGGAACCGTTGGAGGATTAGTTATCCCTTTTTACAACATTTTGTAATGACAACAAAAGTTGTCAACTTGCACTTTTCAAACTTGGCGACTCCAAGGTGTATTCAAACTATTCCAAGGATTGGTCTGATGTTTGTAGGACCAATATTTATTTGCCTGACTCATGCCTAGACTCCTACTAACCAACATAGTCATTTATCCATGGTGGCTTATAAAATGCAACCATGACAATTCCTTACATCAATTGGGTCTTATTGACTCACAAAACTATCAACCTATTACAAATGATCCTTTTCACCTCATGGGTGATATTAGGCTCTTTTGGACTTCATTTGTGTCCTCCTTTGTGTCTTTGGGTGCTCCTGCACCACTCTAGATCTAGGCAAATTGGTAGTGCCTCATATTTTTGCTGAGCCTGAATTGATCAGATTCTTATCAAGAATCTATCATCTCAAGTCCTTGACAATCAAGACCACAAAGGGAAATATTATGATGGATATCAAGAAGCAATAATATCATGTTTTGATTTGAAGAGAGAGGCCTTGAAGGAAATTGATTTGTCCAAGTTTGAATATGAGTGTACAATAGAAATAAATTGATTTTTAGGAGAGAAGAGCTCCCTAGGTATAGAAAGAAAATGTACCAAGGCTTAAGAAACTATATGTTGAAATCAGAATAGGAGCCTTTTGATTTGATCACTTTTGAGCAATATTTTGTTATGACTCATTATGTACTATATCAAATCTTGGTAGTTGATGTGAATGAGAATCCAACATTCTCATTCAAATGGGTTATATGATTTTGCCACCTATCTTAAGGTCAATTACATGAAGGATTGATGAGGGTAAAAGATAACCAAATAGTGGTGATTTTCAAGAATTATGCCCTCTTGTGTCACTTGATTCATTTTTAAAATAGAATATAATGAATCCCTAGCCTCAAAATTGTCATGTTTGATTCCAAAGGTGAGAGGTAGCCAGTGCAAAGATGGACCCAAATTTAGGACAAAGGGTCCAAAATGTCTGATTATGTTGCATTCTTTAATCACTTTGTACTGAAGGTCTTGAGATGGTGTCATCTACAATGTTAGAGATTGCTAGAGACAATTAAGAGGGCCTTGAGAGCTAAAGATAAGAGGCCAACCAAAGGGCAGTTACCAGAAGATTCCTTCTCACATAATTTTGGCAATTTCTTCCTTTTTGCTGAATGAACAATGATACGAGTATATGGGTGCCCTCAAGCACCATGTCGAGTACCAATTATTGTTCCTCCAAGGTTGTCTTTCATTGAATTTATTTGACAATTAATGTGGATAGAGAAGTGGCTGGAACCAGAAAGGAAGGGGAC